>NC_142950.1:28726365-28763865 GCF_046866305.1 Octopus bimaculoides | reverse complement strand
TATTTTACTATATCCACCAACATAATACATTTATACATACAAGTATATATATATAAATAATAAAAGCAGAGAAATTGTTAATTTGGTATTGCTACAATTGTAGTGTAAACATGGTACCACCAAGTAAGCAGTATGCACGACCTCCAATAGATTATGTAATGCATTATGCATTTCTCAACTCATCAAGTTTGCCAAATAAACAAGCGACCAGTGACATGCTGATTAATCAGCAAATAGATAGATGAGTGTATGTGCATGTCTATATATGTCAAACGTAATATTTATTTGTACCACTATCTCTTTCTCATATATATATATATATATATATATATATATATATATATATTATAAATTAACTACCAACAAAAATAATTGGTAAGCTAACTCAAAAAATCATCACCAAAATAGCAGAAAAAAACGACTGTGAAGGTATGTATGAAGGTATGTTCATTTAATATATATATTTTTGCGTCGTAACTCCTTTCTTATTATATATATATATATATATATATATATATATATATATATATATGCATCCAGCCGTAGAAACTCTGCCAAATCAGATTGGAGCCTGGTGTAGCCATCAGGTTTCACCAGTCCTCAATCAAATCGTCCAACCCATGCTAGCATGGAAAGCGGACGTTAAACGACGATGATGATGATGATGATGATATATATATATATGGGATCTCGCATTAACAAAATTCAGGACCGACATTTCTATCACCCTGTCTAAACAATCCCGTTATAAAACCAAATATGAAGCAATCGACAGTCTTATTGAAGAAGAAATATCAAAACTAGCAACTGGCAATGTAGAAGAAAAAATGCGCGAACTATGGATCAAAGATATCTCCAGAGAAGAGAACAAATCACGCAAATTATGGCAGCAGAAACAACTATTCCTGGATAAATATTCTACCAACTACGGTAAAGAATTTAGAACTCAGAGAAATAACAGTAAAAAAGAACAATCTCACCAAGGTAACAAAAACCAGAGCATGAGGCAACATCAACGCCCATCCCACCAGGAATCAAAGAGGAACTACGGTAAGAACTCTTCCCCTTTTGTACGCAAACACCCTAATCTACACATTATAAACAAAAAACATGAACAAAATAAATATTTCTCTGATCAGACCTTTAGACGTAGGAACACCAGATCATTTTCAAAACCTCAACAAAGATTACCTACAAAAAACGGGGGAAAAAACCGGCCTAGAACCAGAAACAATACCAAACCATCCTCTCAGATCACTAAAACCAATACTTACAAATTGAAAAAGAAGATATTTAATTCTGAAAATAGGAAGGCAAACATAACAACACCAGGTAAAATAACACAACGAAAACACAAACTTCAAATCAACCCCAACAAAAATAGTAACCATAAACAGAAAAAAATTCATTTTTTAATGTCAGGACAACAAACACCGGAGAAAGAAACACTCCAAGAAGTAACATACCCAAAACAATTGGACACATAGACCCTATGATAATTAATCTTTCCAGAAGAGATCTTGACAATGATGAAACCCAACTTCTGTTAAAAGGCCTGAAATTTACACCTACACCAACAGTCAACCACCATGAACTAAAGGAAGATATCCAGAAATTCTGTCGCAAATTACGACTTGTCGAATTCTTCACCACCAATATTAATAATAAAAATAATAATGAAACCGAAGATTCTTTAGTGAGGAATAAATCAAATTTCACCCCACCAAAAGGCAGAAATATCTACCTGGACCAATATATTGACACCCTATCAAACTTCCCCCTAAAACAAAATACCAAAATTAGGCCGAACATTAACAAATCAGAGATATCTGCACTTAAACGGATACAAAACGATGAAACAATAATAATTAAACAAGCAGATAAAGGGGGTGCAATCGTCATCATGGATGTGGAATACTACAAGGATTTAGTTGAGGAACAACTAAATGACACAACCTTCTATTGTGAAATACCCTCGAACATAGACCACCACATCATGAAGAAGATCAACCACTTAGTTTCTAAACACTACAACTCACTCACTGACAATGAAAGAGACTACATCACCAACTTCGAACCAAAACCCAGTAACTTTTACGGCTTACCCAAAATACACAAGTCAGAAGATATTCAACAGGGAGTAAAGGAACAAGGAAGTGAATACATAAAAGTGCTACATCCAAAAGATTTAAAACTTAGACCAATTATAGCTGGCCCAGTATGCCCTACTCACCGTCTAAGCAATTTCATCGACATTCTTTTGAAGCCACTTTGTACATACATACCCAGTTTCATTCGGGATGACATCGACTTTTTATCCCATCTTCCCAAAACCACTGAAACAAATTCAATCCTACTGAGCTTCGATGTAGTAAGCCTATACACAAATATCCCACATGATTTAGGAATAAAGGCGGTTGAATACTGGGTAAACAAACACAGAGAAGCAATTCCCAACAGGTACACGGTGACATTTATACTAGAATCAGTGAGACTTATCCTGGAAAATAATACGTTCTTCTTCAATGGTAAGAACTATATCCAAATTAAAGGCACGGCTATGGGGACGAGGTTTGCCCCCGTTTATGCAAATTCGGTGATGGGTTACTTGGAACAAAAACTCTACCAGGAAATAGAGGAGAGATATAACACCGAATTTAGGAAGCTTATAGAAAAAGCATGGAAGAGATACCTGGACGATTGCTTCATAATCTGGACCAAACCTCAAAGCATTGTGGAGGAATTTAACACCCTCCTGAACAACCTACACCCATCCATCCAATTCACAAAGGAGATGAACAGTAGCAAATTACCATTTCTAGATATAATGGTAATTAAAAAGAACACCGCCATTACCGCAGATATATATTACAAACACACAGACACACACCAATACTTGAACTTTAAATCGTGCCATCCACCCCATACAAAACTCAACATACCATACTGCCTAGCCAGGAGAATATGTACTATTGTAGAGGATATAGAGACCAGAAATAAACGCCTGATGGAACTGAAAGAATTTCTGGTGAAGCAAAAATACCCATCACGACTCATAGAAAATGGTATTCAGCGGGCTTCGAAAATACCCATACAACAACTGAGGACACCGCAAAGAAAAGACAAACAGGAAAAGATCATTCCATTTATAGTGACACAAAATCCATGCCACCAGAACATCTTTAATATCGCCAAAGCGAACTTACCGATCCTTGCACAAAGTAAGGAATTGAGAAATATCATTACAGATCAAAATATAACTCTCAGTAAGAGACAACCTAAAAACTTGAAAAAACTATTAACAAAGGCAAGGTTTGACCTCAGCAACAAAAATCAAACATTCACTGTATCCAAATGCAATGATAGCCGATGCGGCACATGCCGATCAATCCATACCGGCCCATATATGAACACAAAAACAGGGAAAATATTCACCAATGCGAACATGAACTGCAAAAGTAGAAATCTAATCTACTGCATCAAATGCCCTAATTGTGAAGAACTGTACGTTGGCCAGACAGGTAATGCACTATCGGAACGCTCACGGGTACATCGACAACAGATTAAAAACCCAGAAGTCCGCCAAATACCACTGAGTAACCATCTAGCAACATGTGGTCATCAAACTTTTATTATATTTCCATTCCATAAACTTTACAACCGGAATGAAATTGAAAGAAAATGCAAAGAAAAGGACTTTATTAAGAAATTCAAACCCACTCTTAACAAACAATGATTAAATCCATCTTACTTGGGGTTTAAAAATCTTATCCCTGTAACCAAAACACAAAAAATCTCTCAGATATCATCATTTCTATAAATAGATTTGGCATCATTTCTAAGAACAGCCAAACACCTACTGCCGTTTAAAAATCTTATCCCTACAACCCACACAAAACAATAAATTAAAATATCATCATGTCTAAAAATAGATTTAACATCAATTCTAAAAATAGCCAGACACCTACTGCTGCCATCCAAAGGAATTGGTATAAAAGACAGAAAACCAGCCAACTTATTACAGTCTGTTAAAGACTGTCATACCGGCCATGACGAAGGGAAATAGCCCTGAAACTCGAGTCGCCTTTATATATATATATTTATATTTATATATTTATATATTTGATCCTTTATATTGAACACTCAATATTTCATCTACATTCAATACTTTATTTCATGGTGCCATCCATTTTTATTTTATTTTATATTATATATTGTATATTATATTGTATATTGTATATTCCATATTCTATACCCCACATTAGTTCTGCAGGAATATAAATAAAACATAAAAAACAGACAGTGTTGGAACTCTTTTAAGCAAAATAATATATTCCTCTATACACAATCACACAAAAAAATCCACCTTTTTTTGTATTTATTTTTACTCGCATATATATATATATATATATATATATATATATATATAAATAAATAGATAGATATCTGAGAATGTAAGAAATGGAACAGGTAAAGCACGAACTACACTTGTAGTCCATGCTTTACCAATCCCATTCCATACATATAGACACACACACACACACACACAGAGGCAGGCAGGCAGACAGAGAAATTTGTTGATGCAAACAGGAAAACAGAACTCAAGACATGAGTATGTTTGCGTGTGTGTATGTGTATATATATATATATATATATATATATATATTTTGAACGGTATAATGAATAAACACTCCAACTGGAGTGTTTATTCATTATACCTTTCAATTTATTTCTCCTTTTGCTTCAGTGTCACCTGAGCACTTCCAGCTGCAGTCCTATTTTTATTTTTGCTCTTCAGTTTAACAAAATTGCTTTTCAGTTTAATGAAGTTATAAAATTATCCTCTTACCTTAATGTAAAACCCTTTGGTTTGTAACCAGTTTGTAAGTGTGAGCAGGTAGGGAAGTAAATGTAAGCATAAGCAAGTATATATGGAAACATATATACATTTTTTTTTGTAGTTCATGTATTTAATATACTTTGTATATTGACCTGCCTAACATGCATATCCTTACATTTACTTCTATCTATCTATCTATCTATCTAAATACACACACACATACACACACAAATACACACACACACACACACACACACACACACACACACACACACACATATATTGTGAGAGATAGAGAATTTTACAATCAGCTCGGTTTTTATTTCGCTGAGATCTCACTTTTGTGGATTATTCATTCCCAAAAATTCTTCTGATATATTGCCTTCTATCTTCAGAATATATTACCTAAAAGCACTTCTTTTGCTCATACACTTTATTTCTCATCTTGCTTTTATACACTGTCAGTGATTTCTAAACATTTCAGTTGAGAATTCTTCATTCCTTTCAAGTAAGGGATCAGTTAACAAAACGTCAGATTCTTTTTCTCTCTCTCTGACATACAAGCTCATCTGAACTCACAAACTTCACTTTATAATTTCTGCTGACACAGTTCACCACTTTCCTCCGATTCTTCTGTTGTATACACACACACACACACACACACACACACACATAATTTCTGTTAGACTATATCAGTTAATGAGAGTTACTATACATATTATGTATGTTCCATCTCCATTTAATAGTCGTGACTGGATGTATATCTGAGTTAATCTAATGGATAATGGATATTTGATATTCAAGAGTCCATTTCTATTAATGGCATATTTCTTGTGTCAAGTAAAGTATCAAAGATATCCTCAAAATTGGACAGGATTTATTTTCACCAATAAAGCTGTTTACAAATAAGAAATATGTCATCTACAGAATACATGCCAAAGAAACATACATCCGCTAAATTCCTGGTGGTGTTGGTGGTGGTCGTCGTTGTACCTACATATGCTGGGATTTTGCCGTATAGGAAAGGTCATCAGAAAAGATAGAGAGTATGTGAGAGAGCAATGCTATATGTCAGAACATCTTTCAGATGTTGTAGACTCCAATCAATAAAATATTCTGTAGATGTATTGAGAGAGATAAATTACATAATATCATATATAATTGAAAGTATTCATGAAAATAACTTACTAAAGGTGAAACGGGTTAACATTAAAGATCAAAACTAGGAATTACTTGTCACTCTGGGTTAAGATTTTTACCATAGGCACAAAAATTAAATGCAAACCAAAGCCAGTTCTAACAGCTCTGGCCTCCATATAGTCCTTCGGCTGCTAGAAAAAGAAGCCAAATCTCTCACAGACCATGTTTACCATCTCAAAAATGGAAAGTGTCACAGGAGAATATAATTTCTGATATAAAAAATACATGATATGGTCACAGGTGGAAGGTCTAACATAAATAGCAATAATCTGCGAAGGCAGTGCATAATTCTGCTCAGTGTGGAAACCATTATTCTCAAGTTAGTTTAAGTATCATTAATGTCAGCAGACAGCTCTGTTCTACAAGACTCTAACAAACAAAATGAGAATATTAAAAGCCTGCATTACAAATGAAGTTATGTGAGATTGATTCTAACTGTACGCTAGATATATGTATATAGAAACTGACACAAGAAGATGTTAAGAAAGTACACCAAATGAGTTTCAGGTGAAAATAATATTAATTCACTCAATCGATATGTACTAACAACACGGGTAATGTTAAAAGGGGTTGCCTTTTACTTAAAGAACATAAAATTGATAACAACAACAATAATAATAATAATCTTTTCTATTCTAGGCAGAAGGGGTGAAATTTTTGGGGAAGGGGCTAGTTCATTAGATTGACTCCAGTATGCAACTGGTACTTAATTTATCGACCCCGAGAGGATGAATGGCAAAGTTGACCTTGGTGGAATTTGAACTTAGAGCATTGTAGAAAATGAAGGAGAGTATATTTTGGATTAAAAAAAAAAATTAATCTTAATTTTGAAAAATAATAGAAGTATAAAAAACCGCATTATTTATGGGATAGCCCAATATTATATATATATATGTATATGTGTATATATATATAATTATTATTATTATTAAGACAGCAAGCTGGCAGAGTCGATAGCATGCTGGGCAAAATGCTTAGTGGTATTTCATCTGCAGTTATGCACTGAGTTCAAATTCCACCGAGATCAACTTTGCCTTTCATCCTGTAATTAACTAGTCCCCTCCCACAAAACTTCAAGCCTTGTGCCTATAATAGAAAGGATTAATATTATTATTATTATTATTTGATGAAAACTCTCAGCTTATTTTGCTGTGTATGAAGGAAAGTGTCAGCTGTCCACAGCCAGCAGACTAAGGTGATACATGTTTACTGATCATGCTTCAAGAATCCTACAGAGTACTCTTGCAGTCCCAAGCAATTATTATTATTCTTAAAGGCAGTGAGCTGTCATAATCGTTAGCACGCCAGGCAAAATGCTAAGTGGTGTTTTACCCCTTGCTACATTCTGAGTTCAAATCCTGCCGAGGTCAACTTTGCCTTTCATCCTTTCAGGGTTGATAAATTAAGTACCAGTGAAACACTGGGGTTGCTTATATCAACCAGTCCCCTCCCTGCTAATTTCAGGCCTTAGTAAAAAGAATTATTGTTATTGTTGTTATTGTTTAAAACAGTTTGATTTGATCCCATGCAGCTTGAAGTTTCATAGGCTCCTGCTTGATATGATAATATATGTAAGCTTCTACTAAACACATTGAATGCCTCTTTCTTTTGTTTGTCCACTCACCTGTATACCTATATCTATATAGTTGATGTTAGTCTGCACATAATGTAATGAGTTTGTCTCATTAATATCGGGTAGAAGTGGTTACTACATCAAATATCTGAAACCTGACTTAATGCCCACAAATACACAACTTCAGTGTTCTACCACATTGGAAAATGCTAAATTAGTAATACACAGAGCTGCATAACATGTAGTGTAAATAGAATAATAATAAAAAAATTCACATGTAGCATTATTTGCAGGTTAACAAAGATCAATCAGGCATTATTTAGATACTTAAAGAACAACGTAATTACTGCAAACAAGATGAGGGGAGACAATAGTTGCCAATTACAAAATTAATATTAAATATTAAACACGCTTATACTAAACACACAAACCCCCAGGAAGGACAAATACAGCAGGTTTCAAATTAGGAAACAACTAGAATGGTATGCAAGTTACACAACAGTCTCATTGATATTCAGTACAATGGATGTACAAATAATTGATTAAGGCAATAAAATGAATTAGGGCCAGTATTTAATATGTCCACAGAAATATTCTTTGTTGATAGGAGAATGAAAAAGCATTTGGTCCACTTTAAAGCATAACTTTCAGAGAGGAGGCTCTTTCTACAATACTTTATGCATATGGCAATGAAGTGACTGCATTATCATGACTAAAAAACAAAACTTGCCTTCAATAATTATAATTGAATCGAGTTCACAAAGAAGCCTGTTGTTTTAGTATAATACCGCTTGTAGGAAAAGAACATATCTATATTTTTTATGTTTTATATAGAACAATCATTGTTGCTGCTTCATACAATATATTATAGCCCTGAGTCAGGCAATGCCTTGCAAATAAATTTGATAGACAGAGACTGTGTGGAAGCCTGTTATGTGTGTGTGAGTTTATATATAATTATGTAAATCAAGTATAAGGCAAGGAAAAAAAATATATAGGTGTAGACGATCTTTAATTCAAATCCAAGTTCTTGGATGAAAGGTAAAGTCAACCTCGGTGGAATTTTGAACTTAGAATGTAAAGATGGACTCTGCTAAGTATTTTGTCTGGTGTGCTAACAGTTCTGCCAGCTCATCACCTTAATGATGCAGATCATATTGGATTAGAGAATGGCGTACTTTGAAATTAGCAAAATCCTCCTCATCATTTAATGCCCATGTTCCATGCTAGCATGGGTTGGATGGTTTGACAGGATCTAGTGGGCCCAAGGATTGCATTGTGCTCCAGTGCCTGCTTTGGCATGGTTTCTACAACTGGATGCCCCTCTGGCACAGACCACTTTACAGTATGCACAGGGTGTTTTGTTTTTTCTTTAATTTTTAAATTTTTTAAGCCACCATCGCTATTCTGATCACAAGATTATGAACACCAAAGGCAATGGAGTTTTGCTTTATGTTATGGGAGGAGAGAGTAAAATATGAAAGGTGGGGCCATAACAGATTCTTGTTATAGAGTAGCTACATGGCTACCCACAGTAACAGGAGGCAGTAAGAATGAATCACTAATAGATGTAATGAGATAAACAATGATTGTGAGACACTCAGGTGTCATCCTCAAGGTACAGTGTCAACAGAAGTGAGTGGGGACAGAGGAAGTAGGAGTATATGGAAACCTGGAGATGGGGAAATGAGTAGGAGGTAGGCAACAACTGTGAAAAACAAGACACTGAGTGCTTGTAGGTGTAGAGAGACATGAGAAAATATTTCCTACATTTATTAAAATCATGTGTATGACTATAACATAGACATGCAAATTATCAATTTTCCTTCATATTTCTAATATTCATTCTTGCCTCGCCTTTAATACAATATGTAGCTTCTCCAAGCTTCTCTTATAAACAAACACAAAATAAAAATAAAAAAACAAACAAAAAACAAATCAAATGAAATGTATAGCAGAAACTAAACAAAAAAAAAATGTCATAAAAGTGGTCTATTTTCTCTGATCAGTAATACAGTATTTGACAAAATCAATAAGTTGAAAAGGAAAGAAAATTAAATTAACTTAGACATTTCACGTATTATTTTTTTTCTCTCTCTCTGTTTAATTCACACAGAATAAAGAAATGCAATAAAGCAATTTTAATGTAAGAAATATAGTTAAAACATTTATGTAAATTATAGAAAAATTATAATTAAAAATAATATTTTGATTACAAATATAATCTTATTTAAATGTTATTCTCTGATTTTCAGAGATATTTTTCTAACAACTTTCATGTGTCCAGTTCAAAGACTTTTTAACAATTAAGATCTAATGAAATTACTGTAAGTTAATGAGTAAGAACATTGATACTTGAGCATAAGTAAAGTACTTTGAAATACTGTAAAGAATCCAGTTTGGTTAGTGAACTAGAGAGAAATGTTAACAGACTTGTAGTGAAACCTCTCCAAAGTCTTCATTCTTAATCTCAGTTTGAAACGTGTTAAGTAAGCTTTTAATTAAACGTTTACTTATATTAACCCTTTTACGATGGAAAGCGGATATATCCACATTAAATTTCATTACATTCAGCTGTGAAAAGCAGTTTTCCATATGAATCTATCTTTTGTTGAGGAATGTCATGTTTGAAACTATTTTCTGTTATGTCAAGATATATCAAATTTATTGCGGTAAAGTGACTGGCAGAAAATACCAATTCTATTTTGGGGGTAGATATTCAACATCATTTCAGGAACAACCATGTAATTTAATTTTGCAGCAAAAGGGTTAAAGAAAGATTACATTTTAGAAATATATATATACATAAAAGTCAAATAGAATGCATTAATATCCGACTGGCTTTAAATTACTGAAAGCACTTTCATTTCAAACACTTAGCATATACATTTTGTTGGTTTGATGTATATAAATTACCATCCTTATTGTCATAAGAATTTTAGAGGAGAGAGTGAGAATGAATGAGTAGTAGCTGTGATGAGATAAATGGTAGTGAGGTGTCCAAATGGTTCCCTCACCCCTCAAGGTATGAAGCGAGTAGAAATAGGTTTCGAGAAAAGAACTAGGAGTGTGAATGGGTGAGGATTTGCACATTTTAGACTAATATTTCTTAAAGACAAACAAAACAATGAATAAATAAAGCTATAAATTGTACACAAACTAATATAAATAGACATTTATATGAGTGAACTGACACTTTTGACATAAAGATAATTTCTCTTATGTATTTGTTTAGTCCTATCTCCGACTCACTTCAATTAAAGTACAGTTAATGGTATTGCAGTTGTGTGATCACATCTTTTGTTTAGACATTGTTTAACTCAGACTATTTCATGTAATAGGTTCTTCCTTTTTTTTTTTCTTGTTAGTTAGCAAGGTGTGATTTAAAGGAAATTTGACTCTTATTTGCAGCAGATCAAACAACCATGTAGCAGCTCCTTCATTAGCTCATATAACTTTAATGTTTTATGGGCAGACTAGTATTCAGTTGTTGGTGTAATTATGAGACATTTGTCTCAGTCAAATTAAGATTCAGTTTGAAGTCTAGAATTCTAATAATTTATTTAAATTATTACACTTCTATAAAGAAAATAAACAACTTACTTAGGACTTAGGCCAAGCTATATATATATATATATATATATATATATATATATATATGGAAGAGTCATACAACAAACGCCGACTTATACCAGTGACTATCAAAAATAACATTGAAGATACAGCATAGGAGGATGAGGCTAGCTGGACACTGCATCAGACACACCAATGAAATTGCTAACATGCAACCAATGGAAGGAAGAACCAGGAGAAGAAGGAGGAAGATGATCTATATCAACAACTTGCTGGAAAATACTGGCATGGAAGGGGTACAGGAGCTGAGGATCATTATGGAAGATTGAGAGGAGTGGGGAAAACATGTGGAAACAGTCTTGGGGCATCCTGCAGGATGACCTAGATAGAGATAGACAGACTGCAGCAATGGAGAATTTTTAGTTGAATGAATTGACTACAAAACTTAATTTTGTTAAGCCTGGTACTTATTTTATTGGATCTCTTATTGCTAAACTACTAAGTTATGGGGATGTAAACACACCAACAATGGCTCGTTTAAATAATAAAGTGTTAAAAATGAACCAAAAGAAATCCAGAAAGTGTGGTGAGGACACCAATGATGATATCATTTGTATTGACAAATCTCTGATATCCATCAAGGGCTACAAGCGATGGCCATAAAATACCTGACAGATAAACGACCATAAAATACCTGACAGATAAATTAACACATATACACATTAGTCACAGTGAAATATGTGATGCATTACCAGTGAAGTGACACCAATTCAATTTCTGTCGAGAAGCAGCTAAGATGACTTTAGTTATAAATGTTCATAACAAAATCTCATATTTTTATTGTTCACAGGTATTGATTATTCCAACGTTTTAATTACATTGTCTCTCTTCTCTTTCTCTTGAAATAAATTTCATTTATTGTAAATGTTTAATATCATAAATATATGAAAAAAACAAAACAAAAACATGCTTTGCACTGCTCTGAAAAATGCCTCATATAGTGTTAAGAGTCAAGGGAAAATAACTATTGTATAAACACACAAAGCATATACATTATTTGTTTGTACCAAAATGCTTTGGTGAATTATGTGTATCATAACACCACACACATACACACACACACACACAAATTCTTAACATAAATGATACCTCTCAAAGATATTAAATCATTCTGAAAAGAGATTTCCCAAGAAATAAGAGAGTAGAGCAAATAGAAAAATTAATGAAATATTGTAATTAATGAAAAGATGAAACCATAATTAAAAGCCAATGTAGAAACAGAAAATTAGTCGGGTATTGTAGATAGAAACCAAATTACGAAGACAAAAAAATAACAAAGATCTGTAATCAAAATAAGGTTAAAAGGGAAAAACGGGAAAGAAAATGATTGAAAAGGCTAAACAGATACATTATAAGGGTGACTAAAATTAATAACAAACATAATTACCTTATGATTATAATAACAAAGTATTCATTGAGTGAATAACTTTATATCGTAATGCTTAATTCCATTGTGTATGTGTGGTGTGTATGTGTGTTCTGTTTTTTTTTTTTTTAAGGCTAATATGTTTCTGTCCGTTTTAAGAGATGACTAAAAGTGAGACACCTGTTCCTGTCTCTTTTTCATACTTTAGCATTTCATCCCCTGGCATAGAGCAACCTTCTTCAATACTATATCCTCTCTCAGTTGAGAGAGTCTTGTTATGCGAGTTACTTGGTGACCTCACTGGGGCTGGTGCCACATAAAAAGCACCCAGTATACTCTGTAAAGCGATTAGCATTAAGAAAGGGCATCCAGCTATAGAAACCATACTTAAAATGATTCTGGGGCTTGGTGTAATCCTCTGGTTCACCACTTCATGTTGAACCATCCAGCTCATGTTGAAAAAGCCAGCATGAGAAAACAAACATCAAATGGTGAATATGGTACAACTCTTTAGTTTTGGCATTATGTAGCCAAGTCAGAAAATTACTGTAGACTTCACAAATATAGAAGTGCTTTGAAGAGCACATACATTAAAACCCATTGTGTGTGTGTGTGTGTGTGTGATACATATATATATATATATATATAGAGAGAGAGAGAGAGAGAGAGAGAGAGATAGAGAGAGAGAGAGAGTAAAGGGTATATATATATATATATATATATATATATACATGTGTGTGTGTGTGTATATATATATATATATAGAGAGAGAGAGAGAGTAAAGGGTAAATAAATAAATATATATATATATATATATATATATATATATATAAGTCAGTAAATAGTGGGGTTGTGTTAACCACACATGGAGAAATAACAGGAAAATGAAAAATAATAATAAGGCGGAATGCTAAACTGGAAGCATATTTTAATAAAGATTTTTAACTGGCTTTCGTTGCATTGCAAATTTTCAAGAGGGAGAATGAAAATGTTTTTTACAAAGAAGTACAAAATGAAGAAAATAATATATAAAAAAAAATAATATATAAAAAAATAAATATACCAATACATTATATTGTCTTTGAGCTTTTGCAGTTCAATGGTAATTCGTGTATATAATAGTTGGAAAAATAAGGATGCATGAGAATTGAGAGCTGTGTTAGGTTTAAAAAAAGGGCTAAAAGTTTGTGTTAAGCAGGAAGTGTGGTGTCAAAACAGGAAGTGTGTGTAAGGGGAGACAAATCTTTTTAGTTGGAGTTATGACAAACTTCCTGTTCAAAAAGAGTTCATAACTCCAACTAAAAAGATTTGTCTCCCCTCACACACACTTCCTTTGCTGCAGAATAAACAGGAAGTCATACACAAGCTACTGTTGTGGGAACCAACTCACAGGAGATACAGTAGGGGAAGACCTGCTTGAACATTCATCAATCAACTCTCAAATACAAACGACAATAAGGGGCAGTTACTATGAGCAATAGAAATTCATGAATAGTAGAGAGATTTTGTTAGAAACGTTTGAGCATGGCTGCAATGATGATGGGAAAATGTTAAGTAGTAATTAAGTTTATTAAAGTAGGAGAAAAGACAGACACATATGATGCACAAAAGAGTTAGTAATAATGATAAAGAAAAACAAGACAAGTCACAACAATTGTAAAAAAGAGCAAAATCGTGTGTGTGTATGTATATGTTCTTTTATTTTGTTATTTGTTTCAGTCGTTTGACTTTAGCCATGCTGGAGCACCACGTTAAGGGGTTTTAGTCAAAGAAATCAACTCCAGGATGTATTCTTTGTAAGTCTAGTACTTATCGGGATCTTTTGCCGATCTGCTAAGTTAAAGGGACATAAACACACCAACATCGGTTGCCAAGCGATGGTGGTGGTGGGGAGGAACGAAAACAAACACACAAATACATATATATGTATATATATATATATATATATATATATATATATATATATATATATATACAACAGGCTTCTTACAGTTTCCGTCTACCAAATCCACTCACAAGGCTTCGGTTGGCCCGAGGCTATAGCAGAAGACACTTGCCTAAGGTGCCATGCAGTGGGACTGAACCTGGAACCATGTGGTTGGGAAACAAGCTTCTTACCCCACAGCCACGCCTGCACCTGTGTATGTACAAATATGTATATATATGTGTGTGTGCTTGTGTGTTTGAGACAATGATTAGAAGTACACAAGAAAGATTAGCAATTAAAGATTAGTAATTAAAACTGTTTCTTTTAAAAAACTTAATTTTCATGAGTTAAAAATATCACTTCAGTTAAGTAGGTAGCAAGAAACAAATAAATTATTCCGAATAATTGTAGACCATTCAATGAAATCTTTTTCAAAGCCTATTTATCTTCATTTGAAACAAGAATAAGACAATGAGAAGATGTCAGCTTTAATCCTTTACATATTCTAATTAATTATTGTATTTTTTTTATGTAAAAATTTGTTTTAGTACTTTAGTTTGTTTGTTGTTTTTTTTTGTAATAAACGGTAAATCTAATAACTAATTAATTGAGATTTGGTAAAAAATGTATCAAAATTTACTTCTTGTAATAATGAATTACTTTTGACATTGACAAGAAACAACATACTCTCACATGTGTCATATTTCATGGTAACTAATATTTTTACAAGTAAAGTAGCTAGTTAGAAATTTTAAACAGGTTTAATAATTGATGTACACAAATTCAGATTCTAACATTTAAGAAGGACTTTTATGATAGATGTTACATATTCTTAATAACATACTTGTTATTCAGACTGCCAATTTTTGTTCTCAAATCATAACTATCTATCTATCTAGGTCATCTCCCAGGCTTTGAACTAACAGGGTGTCATGCAGAGGATCTTGAATACAAGACAATGGATGAAACCCTAATATTCCTAGTCAGATGAAAACTGTGTGACCACATGGAGCAGTGCCCTGTGACTCTTATAGTATGCACAACCGAAACCCTGAAAAAAAAAATTATAATTGTGATAAAGTAAGCCCTTGAGCATTCATTTTACTCTGTCATATGCAATGCCTATTTATTCAGTGTTTTTAAATGAGTCATACATTGTCCCATAGCTTCGAAATTTCGATGACATGATTGTTTATTTTTAGAATGACATTGTAAGGTAGGTGTGGGGGGGGGGACCAGATCTGGCTAGTTTGAACATAGTATGAAATTGAAAAGACTATCATATATATATATATATATATATATATATATATATATATATATATATATATTGATACTTAGCAGAAGTAACAGACAGTGACTCAAGATCTGAGAGTTTCATGTGCTTGCACTTACCAAACTCATGTACTCATATTTTGAGTTCTCTTTTTCCTGTTTGCATCAACACACCTGTGTGTGGGTGTGGGTGTGTATATATATATATATATATATATATATATATACACACATATACACACACATATATATATATATAGATAGATAGATATCTGTGTCTGTCCCCCACCACCATTTGGCAACCAGCACTGGTGTGTTTGCGTTCCCCATAACTTAACAGTTCAGCCAAAGAGATCAACAGAATAAGTACCAAGCTTAAAAAACAGATAAGTACTGGGGTTGACTAAGAATTTTTCAAGCCAGTGCTCCAGCATGGCTGCAGTCTAATGACTGAAACAAGTAAAAGATAAACGGTAAAATGATATTAGTTTTCATAACAAAATTATATCTGAATAGGATTTGAGATTTGTTGATTCCCTGCAGTATGTGGTTTGATATATAACATTGATACTTATTCGTATAATTCCTCATCTGCTATTGCAATGACAAATCCTTGTCTTCCAGAAGACAAAATATATTGTATCTGCTGTCTTCAATTCAAATATGCACTGATAATTGCATTATTTATTGTTGAGAGAATAATTGTAATGTTCTGGAGAAATGAAGTGACATTAATAGGAATGAATTCTCCAAGAAACTAAAATTGATTGAGTTTTCTTAAGAAAATAAAAAAAAGAGAAAGCAGCTGGTAGTTTCAGGTATTCAGTTCATTATATTTTCCTTTCCTTCTTTAATTGGAACGTAAACTATTAAGAATTCATTTTAATCTCAATACATTGTGAAGGAAGCCTTAATGTATGGATTACATGAATGATATTATTTTCAATTGATTTCATAGCCAGATACACACACACACACACAGAAGTACTGAGATTGATCAAAGTCCATACATATATTTCTATAACATTTCAGTTGTTTCCTTTTATTAAAATACATTTTTCGCTCCCACTGTTCACTATTATTCATGAAAATCCACCAATTTAAACACATTGGTTCTTTCAGTTCAGTCTTTTGTTAGAGAATAAGGCTCTACAGTTTCTTTCTTTGTCCTTTCCAGTTCTATAGCAATTTAGTTTGGATAGTCAAACAGAAGAAACAGAGAGAGACATTTCTAAATAAAAATTACTGTTTCTAAAGAGGATATTCACTTCTAGAAGACACTAGAAATTTGAAGGATTACAAGAGGCAGATGCTTTTTCATCTGGCATGTGTGCGTGCATGTGTGTTCATATGAACACAGCATGGTTAAATGGTTAAGCAGTTTGTTTTGTGATTATAAAGTCTTAGGTTCAATTTTGGGCAAGTATCATTTACCAAAGCCTCAGGATTTGGTAGGTGGAAACTGAAAGAAGCCTGTCATGTGTGTGCGTGTGTGTGTATGTGTATTCATGCTTGTTCAACCGCCACCATTTGACAACAAATGCTGGTTTGTTTACATCCATAACTTAGCAGTTCAGCAAAAGAAACAGAGAGAGTAAGCACAAAGCTTTAAAAAAAATAAATATAGGGGGTTAATTCATCTGACGAAAACTCTTTAAGGTGGTGCCCCAGCATGACCACAATCCAATGACAGAAACAAGTAAAATATAAAAGAGGTGTGTGTGTGTGTGTATGTGTAATATTTGACATTCTAAAATAATATTTTTTTTAAATGTTTAATAGACAAAAGATGAAGGCAGTGATCATTGATGACAGATTTGTATGTAGGATAAATATAATGTTGCTATAGACAAGTGATGGGACTAGGCTTTATATATTAGGATGGGGATGGAAGTAGTTGGGAACAGAAAACACTCATAACAGAAAAACAAGGGAGTTGTTAGAGAAAGACTACATGGTTGTTTGATCTACTATAAAAAAATAAAAAATATTGGGTTGGCAACTAATTTCCTGCCGTCAAACAACTGTTACATTCCAATTAGACAAACTGTTATGTTTCAGTCAGGCAACTGTTGCATTTTTATCAGACAAGCTGTCATGTTTCTGTCAAACAACTGTTCTGTTCCTATCAGACAACTTGTGTTTCTGTCAGAGAATCTGTTACATTCCTATCAGACAAACCATCATGTTTCTGTTAAACAGCTATTACTTTTTGTCAAACAAACTGCTGTTTCCATCAGACAACTGTTACATTTCTATCAGGAAAGCTGTTATGTATGTTTCTCTTAGACATTTTACAAAGAAATGTTTTTATATCTGGAGTAAAAAGTGGTGATAAAAATATCTAAACTATATTCTAAAATTTCTACCAAGTTAGTCGATGAAGTAACATTGATAGTCAATACTTTCTAGCAATATAATAATGAAAAGGTTAAGGTAGTTGTATAGCTATAAGACTTGTAGTGTCAATATTGATAGCATATGGCCAATTCACCTTTTGGTCATAATTTTGACAGAATCAATTCAACCTGATGTGTCTCTACTAATGATTGATACTTTATTGATTTGAAATATTTGTATATAATATATAAATCATAGTGACATTTTAAAGCTGGTAAGCTGTAAGAAGAGTAAAAGAGTTGACTGTCACCTCACTGTGTCAGTGGCCATGACATTTAATTCCACCTAGCAGCAAATCATCCCTTATGCCTATTAACTCTGATATTTATTTACTTAATCCAAGGTACTAAATTTCTTGTTCAAAGTAATGTGTTTCTCTTGCCAGCCTGTTTATTTACAGTAACATATCCTAGAACAAGAGGGGTATGCAATTTGGTAGCTTGGTCTGCCTAAAAGCACAACCAAAATGCCACAAAAGGGAACAATGTAGCCCTTTACATTCAAAGAGATGGGATGGTCACAGTTGAAATGTCTTTGATCATAAATCTGCTTGATCAAAGTAGACAACACACAACTTCATTGCATCTTCTCACTTTTTCAGCTAGGATAGCCATGTGTCTCCCCTGCAGCAAGGCATCACACATCAACCTCTCATCACTTGGTATAAAGCCACCTCCCTCAGTTGAGGGATCTTGTCTTGTAAGTCTCTTGGAGACCTCAATGGTACTGGTGCCACATAAAAAGCACCCAGTACACTTTGTAATGTGGTTAGCATTAAGAAGAGTATCCAGACCTAAAAACCAAACCAAAGCAGATACTTGCACTTGATGCAGTGCTCTGGTCTGATCGAAAAGCATCAGGACTGGTGTTATAAAAAAGAAAACTACAACACACACCCATTCTGTATTTAAACTGTCTGCGAAGTAGTCCCCTTCTGAAGCTACACACTTCATCCAGCATCATTTCCATTGATAGATGTATTCTTTGGACTCCTACTTTTGAGATAGCAAGCAGCTGCCTTGTTGCATTCTCTTGGATGCCCTTGATGTCTTGAAATCATTTTCCTTTCAAGTGGGGTTTTATTTTTGGAAAGATTCTTGGCCATAATAACCTTCAAGCCAATATCTCCTTCCATGCATTCACTTACACACACACACACACACACACACAAGCACATATTTTCTCTTGTGATGTGGAACTTCTGTGGTATGGTGAGATTACCACACTCTACACACTTTACTTCCAAGCACTGCTGTAAACAACACAAGTTAGCAAGAATGTTATAATTTAATGAGTATGCACGACAGAGTTCAAAGTCAATCAGTGTCGAGTGGCTTCACTGCATACTTTAGCTCTGTTACCATAGCAACAGTACCGATACTTTTTGATCAGACCGTTTATACACAGACACACAAGATTTTTTCAGTTTCCATTTAACAGATCTACTCACAAGGCTTTCATTAGCCCAGGGCTACAATAGAAAATACTTGCTCAAGATGCCACACAGTGGGACTAAACCCAAAACCATGTGGTTGGGAAGCAAACTTAACCACACAGCTATGCCTGTGCCAGTTACATTTCAGATAAATATAATAGTTTGATAAAGAATATAACAATTTACCTGGTAGAAATGTAGCTATTAGTAGAAAATAGAATTCTATACTGAAAGAAGCAAAAAATGATATTTTATCTGTAACAAAGCTTTTGACATTTCAATAAGAACTGTTTTTGCTATCTTTTAGTTAATTATTTTGTTCTCTTTCAATTCTTAACAGCAAGATGTATTCATTTACATTTAGGATGCAAATGTAGATGCATTGAGAAATATATAAATATACCTTTATTAATGATATGTCACAGCTTATTTGAATATTCTTTGGACTCATTCCAGTCACTTGACTGCAACCATGCTGGAGCACTGCTTTCAGGAGATTTTAAATCAATTATATCAACCTCAATAAGGTATAACATACACGGCTTCTTTCAGTTACCATCTACCAAATCCCCTCACAAGGCTTTGGTCAGCTGGAGGATATAGTAGAAGACACTTGCCCAAGGTATCACACAGTGGGACTGAACCTGGAACTATGTGGTCAGGAAGCAAACTTCTAACGACACAGCATCATCTTGAATATATTTACTTAAAAACAACTGATGATTCACCCCCATCACTACTCAGAATTTTCAGCCGTGCACCTTCATTTAGATCAGGTATTATGTGGAGAGAGAGAGAGAGATACAGACAGACAGACAGATAATGAATGAAAGTAAGTTGTAGCATGTATTTGAGTATCTGAGTCAAATGGGTTGATATGAAGGAAGGGAATTTGTTTAAAAAAATAAAGAATTAACCGAATGAAAAAGTTCTTTTAAAAATTAGATAAATAGTTGTTCAAACACTACTTTAATCTAATTCAGAAATACAATAACTTAGAGTAATGAAGCACCAAGTTATAATTAATATTTAATGAGACAAGATTAATTGAAGTGCTACAAGTTTTCAGAAAGGATACATTAAGCTAAGAATCTAAATCAGCAATGATTCGTTATAATTCAGTAGGTTAATTGCTTGTATTGTACTTGTGAAACATTACAAAACACAGCTATACATTATTTTCAGGTTTCATCGAAAATATTTTTAGCATTATGATTACAACAACAAACAAATGAAGAAGACAATTAATAAAATTAACAGATAACATAGCTTAATTCTTTTTTTTTTTTCTTTTTCTTTTGTCCAATTCAGATACATGGATAAGAAAATTAAAACTTTATAAATAATTTCTGAACAATAGAATAATTTGTGGGGTCAACTATTGCGTTAAAAAGTTAATACAATGTTACAAACATCAATATAATGTATGAAGTGTATTATCTACTATTTCCTATTCTATATTGGAAGGTGTCAAGCTGGCATAATCAATAGCTCATCAGACAAAATGCATAGAGTTCTTACTCTTTACTTTCTGAATTCAAATCTCACCAAGGTGAACCTTGACTGTTATCCCTTTGGGGGTTGATAAAATAAAGAACCAGTTAACGACCAGGGCTGATGTAACACACTTGTACCCACCTCTCAAAATTTCTAGCCTTGAACTCGTCAATATACCAGTGTTCCATTCAGGGGGAATGTTGAGATTTCAGCCATTTATACGCCATGGAAACGATATAAGAAGCTGTGTAAGAGTTTAAAATAATTTACAAATTGCTATTAGATAAGACATACAGCTGTTTCGAAATCTTTACATTCAAGTTTTATCAATCTGCAGCATTTTCAGTTGATTATAATTCTAGCACTATGTGCATTTAGAGTTTAATAAATAAGGCTGCTATTTCACATATCTAAGTTCAAATCTATTCTCATAGTTCTGATGGTTATGCTGGTAGCCCAGGTGATGATTACTTTCATACAGTGTTAGGTTGATGTAATTATGCTTAGTTCTGGTTTGAGTTTTCCCTCCAATGCATACAGATATCATCATGTTTTACAGTTAAATATTTATGACAGCATAAAACTACATGAAGCAAGATGATAAGGATTAATTCACAAAGAAACTTTTTTAATTTTCATTTTCTATTGATTTTTCACCAAAGTTTCAGGCAAAAATCTCTAATCTGCAACTTCTGAGAATGAATTGTAAATCCTTTAATATGATTATAGTCAAGTTGGGACTTCCACTTTTGCTTGGATTTACTTAATTCTTCTTCCAGTTATGAGATTTCTATAATAATCCCAGAGTCGAAATGTAGTCCTCCAGTGACAGTAAGAAATCATGTATAAATAGTATTTCACTCCATTAGTGTATATATACAGGTGGGCTATAACCTGTATTTCTACACCCACGCACACACATGTCATGAACTAAAATAAGAAGTATTATAAATTATGATAAATTTACACTTGTCTATTTTGCAATTATTACCAAGCACAATGGTGCTGGAAGAAATAATAGTGCCAGATTCAAACATCACATGCATTGGTACCACAAGTTTCTGAGTTCAAATCATGATAGAGTCATCTAGTCTTAACAAAACTTGGGTAATAGACTAGATCAAGTCACTTGACCATGGCCACACTTATTGCCCATATCTACAAAAGAAATTGGACTGGATTGCCCATGTTCAGTCGAATACAGGACAAAGGTCACAGCATGTTCCCTCCACCAAATCATACTGGTTTGATGAGTCTACTCTGTCACACTGGTTCAACATGGCTTGGCAGAGGGATGCAGGTTTTCTGTTTCTATTATACTCATACCCAGGAGTAGTAATTAATTACATTGACCCCAGTACTCAACTTGTACTTTTTTATTGACCCCACAAAGAGGAAAAGCAAAGTCAACCTTTCTAACGTGCTGAGCTGGTGGAATTGTTAGCATGCTGGGTGAAATACTTATTGGCATTTAGTCTGTCTTTATGTTCTGAGTTCAAATTACGCTGAGGTCAACTTTTGCCTTCCACCCTTTTAGGGTCGATAAAAACAGAAATTGCTTGATTCTAAATCTTAGAAACTTGTAACATTTGTATTTACAGACATTTATTGATGATATTTCCTCTCAACCACAATCAAGTGATAATGAGCAATTGAGAATAAGAAACCTAAAAATACACACAAATACAGCAAATGGTTGAAAAATATTAATAAGAGTATTGATTAACTTTCAGACATTTACTTCATGATGATTATGAAAAATCTCAACATGTAATATTCTATATTCATGACATTTACAAACTTTCATCTATCAGCTAATATGATGTGCAACAAAGTGTAACTTGATCCTCTGTTCTTTGGTGAATCTCCTAAATCGAATGTCAAACAATCAAGATAATCAATGAAGTAATAGAATGAGTGGAAAGTTTTCTCTAAAGTTTCTATATAAAAGTTGGCAGTGAGATTATGTGAGTGCCAAGCTTAAGTTACTATTTTGGAGTGTTACCATTATCTCTGTCATTTTATCAGAATGATGAGTAAAACTGTAGGTTTAATACTATTTCCTGAATCTGATTCAATTTCAACACTTATTCTCTTTGTGTTTGTTTATGGGATAAAAGCTAAATTCTGTACAATAGTTTGCTGGTTTAATGACTTGAAATATAACTGTCTCTGACTGTATGCTTTTAACTTGCATTGAATATCAAGATTATGGACAATGTTTATTAGAAGGAAGATAAAGTTTATTGCTCATAAAAGTTGTTTTGTTGTTTTTAATGACTTCATGTCAGGAGGAAGGGCCACAATCATAAGCATTTACTAAGGCTTCCATGACAGGGGCACAGGAAGACAGGAAGAAACTTCAGAGCAGAGAGCTAGTCTGATTACTTGTAATACAATGGATTCTGCTGAAAGGAACTCAAGAGCTAGTTGATGGTGTTAAAACCAAGTCCAGGGGCATCTTAGCATTATAGGTCCCTGGACAAAGCAATGCACTGGAGCCCCAACATACACGACCACAGTTTTCATAGTTTATCATTGAGACCTCCAGACTGGCAGAACCCCAGTGACTCTGCCTAGTGTGACCATTCCTTAAAACAGTCAAACCTGTTCAAGTCTACTACAATTTAACCCTCAAGCATACAGATTATTCTGTCAAATATAATGCTAATTTATTCACATTGTTTTTAATTATTCCTGCATTATCTGGTAACTTTGAGAGGCTAGATCTGGCTGGTTTGAACATAAAACAGGTAGAATATTTGGGCCAGACATGGCCAGTTTAAAGTGTTAGATAATGCTGTGTTTAAAAAAAAATGGTGAAAAGATGATTAACTTCATAACTTCAAAAACCATTGAAGTTGATAGAGTACAGACTTAGTATAACCAACGAATTCATGATTCATGATCAGTGAAATTGCAACTAAGAGTATACATCAGTAATTCTCAACCTTCTACAGCTCAGTACTCCTTACTCAGAATTTTGTGTTTCCAATATACCTTCACATATTTTAAGGAATCCCTCATCTTCAAAGATTAGTTTCTGTCTCCCAAATTCACTAACCAGGATTTGGTCAGCTCAGGGTTATAGTAGGAGACACTTATCCAAGGTTCCACGCAATGGGACTGAACCCCAAACCATGCAGTTGGGATGTGAACTTCCAGCAACACAGCCACATTTGCACCATGTTATTTCATTAAAACAAAATAGGATCTAAATCTACCAAGTCATATTTATAAAACTTAATTATTTTAGTAATGACTGATATTGATTTCTGATGATTGTCCTGCTTTTCGATCGTTAAAATCCTAAATCAATACAATCTCTCATCATTTTCTTTCAGAATTTACATGAGCTAATGTTTTGAGATGCATTAATTAAAAAGATCTAATTATGATCCTTGTTTATACAATCCTTAAACTACACATGAATTTATATATTCTAATACTGACCGTCTGTTGATTTCCTTTAAACAACAAAATATAATATTTAATATATTTATAACAATTTTCATATTATTCAATTTACTGCAAATCGCAGAACAAACATTCTTGTCACAAATCCTATCAGAAAATTTCTGCAAATTGTGTTAACACCATTTAAAAATTTTTCGCAATTGTTTCTCATCTCACATATAATAATCCAAAATTCCCCAACCAATTCTTGTTTGGATGATTTGAGAAATACATGAATGATTTGATACAGACACAAATTATATCAACAGTATAGCTAAGAGAAAATACTTTAGACTAGCATTCTGCAAACTAAATACACATGTTACAGTTTCACATATGTAAGATAGGGAGTTGGAAATCTTGAAGATTATGCAGTTTAGAAAACAAAAAGCTCCCTCTAGAGATGTTCAAAATGTTAAGTCAATGATCAAGGGAGATTACTCTAATAAAAGCTGCTGATTAAAATTGGTTAACAATAAAGACAATTCAGATAAGAGTGGATTTTGTCCCTAAAGCCAATTAGGAAAAGCAACAGACATGTTTCAGTCTTATTAGACCTCTTCAGTGAAGCATATTCTACTTGGTAAGACTTAGAAGATATGTAGTGACACAGGTTATAAATATCAGCAATATAGCTGAAAGGAAGTACTTCACAGAAATGTTCTGCATATTAAATATATATACATAATGCCTCACAAGTGTAACACAGGGAACAAATCATAAAACAATTTATTTCCTATCTCTAGAAGTTATTAGAAATAAAAAATAAAAAAATTCCACTGTGTCGTACCTAGCCAAGTGACTTTTACAATAGCCTCAAGCCAACGAAAGGCTAAGGAGTGAATTTGATAGATGGACACTGAAAGAAGCTCATCATGTATGTGTGTGTGTGTGTATCTTTGTATTTGCTCCCCATCACCGCTTGACAACTGTTGTGGGTATGTTTATGTCCCTGTAACTTAGTGGCTTGGCAAAAGAGACTGACAGAATAAATACCAGGCTTAAAAAAAAATAAGTACTGGGGTCAATTCATTCAACTAAAAATTCTTCAAGGTGATGCCCCAGCATGGCCAAAGTCTAACAACTGAAACAAGTAAAAGGATAAAAAAAAAAAGAATGAAAAAGATAAACATACAATTCTTGCTGTTAAGAACAAAGCTTCTAGAAAGAACAGAGAAAATTCAAAGGGCAGCTTTGATATAATGGTAGGAGATCAGTCATGTTCACAGGACATGAGAGTTTATGTCCCAAGGGCAGAAACCAACTTTCAACAAATCCAAGAAGTTTTTAGAAGTTCTACTTTGTAAGATATACACCAACCAACTGCCTTATTTTTCTGATAATTTTACATCCATATTCCATACTTATTAACAATCCTCTCTTTTTCTTTCTTTCTTTCTTTCCAATGATTGCATTTCAAATATGGATCTGTTTGCAATACATCATATCTCCATTGACCTTGTTCCTATGCTATCTGTATAGTTCCATATCCTAAAAGGTCTTCACTATTTTTATGTCTTTCACTGTTTGTACACATTATACACCATTCTTTCCCATCCAGCACTGATTATATCCACTTACATCTCCATACCAGCAGCATAACGATCATAATTATTTCTCAGGCATGTATCAGCTGATATATTTAACACAGAGCAGCTGTTGAATCTGTGGTTAGTGTTAAACTGGTCTCTTTCCAACATCTGCAGAACTTTCCTAATCAATGTCCATGCCTCATTGCTGTGTAGCATCTCAAATGCTTACATTAGCTTCACACAGTTTGTCATTAGTATGGAAAGAGATAGGCAGAGGCATGGCTGTGTAGTTAAAAAAATTCACTTCCCAGCCACATGGTTTCAGGTTCAGTCCCACTGCACTGCATCTTGGGCAAGTGTCTTCTTACCAAGGTTTTGGGTCAACTAAAAGCCATGAGGGTCGATTTGGAAGATGGTAACTGAAAGAGGACTGTTACAAGTGTGTGTTTGTATTTACATTATATATATATATATATATATATTTCTTCTATCTTCTTCAGCTTTTAGATTGTGTCCATACTGGGGCAACATCTTGAATGAATGCTCACTCCAACTAGTACTTGTTTTTTTCTTTAAGCCTGGTGCTTATTCTATCGACCTCTTTTACTGTATCAAAAGGTTACATGGATGTAAAAAATAAACCAACACCAGCTGTCAAGTTGTGAAGGAGTGACAACAGGGTTATTTCATTTTCCATCTATCATATCCACTCACAAGGCTTTGTTTAACCTGGGGCTACAGTAGTAGACGCTCAAAACACAAAACCATATGGTTGGGAAGCAAACTCCTTACCACACCGATGTGCCTGAACGTGTTTTATATATATATATAGGTTTAAAAAAAGGGCTAAAAGTTTGTGTTAAGCAGGAAGTGTGGTGTCAAAACAGGAAGTGTGTGTAAAGGGAGACAAATCTTTTTAGTTGGAGTTATGAACTCTTTTTTAACAGGAACTAAAAACATTTGTCTCCCCTTACACACACTTCCTGTTTTGACACCACACATCCTGCTTAACACAAACTTTTAGCCCTTTTTTTAAACCTAACACAACTCTCAATTCTCATGCATCCTTATTTTTCCAACCATTATATACATGAATTACCATTGAATTTCAAAAGCTCAATATACCAATATAATGTATTGGTATATTTATTTTTTTATATATTATTTTTTTTATATATTATTTTCTTCATTTTGTACTTCTTTGTAAAAAACATTTTCATTCTCCTTCTTGAAAATTTGCTTCGCAATGAAAACCGGTTAGAAATCTTTATTAAAATATGCTTCCAGTTTAGCATTCTGTCTTATTCTTCATTTTCCTATTATTTCTCCACGTGCAGTTAACACAACCCCACTATTTACTGACTTATATATATATATATATATATACACACACACACACACACACACACGTTTTGTGTGTGTGTGTGTGTGTGTACATATATTTGTTCACATCTTACTTGCTTCAGTGAAAGTTGCCAAGTATGTACAGTGTTGTTGCTATTTTCTTGTAAAAAAAAGAAATCAACTGTTTGCTTTGGCCCTTGGAAGCTGCATGAAAGAAGAAACCATTTGTTGCTAAGAAATCTAACAGCTTCAATCCCTTTCTTACGCTAGCTATTTCCTCTTAGCATTAATTAGATTACTTAGATGATTTAACAATCTCCAACATTAATCAAATTACCTAGGTAACGAAATCTCTCAATTATATCCAGTGTGCCGTATGTATAATTGATGGACTTCTTTCTATAATGTATGCCTATATCTGTAGCATATCTCAACTCCTAATTTTCTGTTTGTTAAAGATCTTCACACACATTTTGAATACCCGCAATTGCTGCTTAGACTGAGTACAAATTTGCTTGAATTAGTGCCTCCTATGTTAAATTTTCGTGGAATTTGAATCTTTGAGCCTATGTAAGACATCGATAACTACAATTACTAAAAAAGTGTAGCATAAGTTCAGCTGAACTATTGCTCCATCCTGGGAATGGAGCTAGAGAAAATGACTGCAGCCAAATCGAAAAGAAGCTGTTGGGGACAGATAAGTGGGATATAACAATAATGAAAATAAGATCATAATAAAAAAAATTATAAATTATAAAATTATAAACAGAATTAAAAGATTATACACTTTTAACATGATAAACATATATAAAAGTGAGTTTTTAAACTATTTATTTCCCTGAGATAGTTCATTCTTGGCCATCTTGTATATTGGGGCACCAAAATCTTTTAAGTGCTCAAGTCCTATACTGGTTTTATTCCAAGAGAGATAGAAGTAAAATAAAAAAGATGTTAAAGTAACACTGAAGAGAAGAGATATAAAGATACACAATCATAGGTTTATGTAACATGGGTAAATGTTTAAGAGATTAGATAAACAGAGTACAAGATATTACTTCCTGCATTGCAGATTGTATTACATTGGTATCAGGCACTTGGAAGTGTCCTAGAAGAACTAGAAGGTTCATTAAGTGCAATCAATTATTAGATAGAACAATACAGTATTTAAAAAGACTGACAATGCATTATTATTATTATATAATAAAGATGACAATATATCTATGAATACAAAGCTGATGCTGAAGAGTGATTCAAATATTCGCCATATTTATGAAGCAGTTTATATATGAAGCCTGTTACTAGCAATTGTGTAAGATCTCAGTATTTTATGATGATGAATTAATGGCAAGATAAACAAAAGGGTATTAACATATTAATAAGAATGATAATTGGTACATAGTTTTAATTGTTGCTCTATACAAAAACTAGTACAAAAGATGAACCTGAATTTATTGATATTCATTATTATTTTGATAAAAGAAAAAGTACAATAGATGTATTTTCAGAATCTGACAGTAAGAGACATGTTTCAGATAGATAACAAAAGTATTTAAATCAATAACTTACTGTTCTCAAATCTAATTAGACTACAGTTGACTTCAGAGTCAGTTGATAGTATTAAGTACCTGCAATATATTGGCTTCAAATTTTGGCACAAGGCCAGTAATTTCAGAGGAGGGTTTAAGTCGATTACATTGACCCCATTGCTCAACTGGTATTTATTTTCTTGACCTCGAAACGAAGAAAGGTAAAGTTGACCTTGGAGGAATTTAGACACAGGATGTAAAGACGGATGAAATGCTGCCAAGCATTTTACCCAGCATGCTAATGATTCTGCCAGCTCTCCACACCACCGATGTTATCCAAAGGAAAAGCAAAGGCTGATACAGCATGGCACCAGTGAAATTAAAACTCATTTCTACAGGTGAATGAACTGGAGCAATGTGAAATGAAGTGTCTTGCTCAAGAACAAAACACAACTTGGTCTGGGAATCAAACTTATAGCCTTATGATTGTGATCTCAATGCTCTAACCACAGAGCCATGCTCCTAACTATCTATATAATATATATATATATATATATGTATATATCTGAGTCTAGGACATTTACTTCCCATGGAATATAACCCCTGCCCAAGGACAATTACCCCTGAGGACAACAGATGATGATGATTTAAAACTTCTTAATATATTGGAGAGGGAGTAATTAACCAAGAGGGATAATTGTCCTAGGAGGTAGCTGTTGTCGAGGAATTGTCCTAGGGAGTGTACTTGTCCTAGGGGGTAGCTGTCATCGGGGGGAATTGTCCTAAGAAGGTGATTGTCCTGATATGATATATCTATGTGTCTCTGTGTTAATTTCCAGCCCACTCACAACGTGACAAGCAGTGTTGGTTTGTTTACATCTCCATAATGTTGTAGTTTCACAATAAACGGGATCATAAAATAAGAAGCAGAATTTTAAAAATACATAAATAATAGATGGGAGTGGAGTTGGCATGTTGTTTGACTAAACCCGTCATGACCCCACCCTGCATGACTGCAGTTCAATGACTGTAACAAGGAAAAGAAGAGGAGAAAAATTGTAATTACTAAATGACAGAGGGGTAGGTGGCAGAGCAAGAAAAAAATAACAAAAAAATAAATGGTCTATGATTTCAGTTTCAAATCAGCCAGTATTGATTTCATCTTTCCTCTTTCTTTGGTCAATAAGTAACAGAAACATACACAGAACAAACTAGATATACCCTCTCAGTAGGTCGGGTCATGAAATCAATATTTTATATAAATATACATGGTCATATATAGGCAAAGGTGAAGGGAGAAAAAAAAAAAGGAGTTGTAATTACATTAAAGTTTATGTTAAAGAAATGTTATTAGTTTGTATATAGATGTGTGTGTGTGTGTGTGTAATGAACAACTAAAGGAAATGAAAATGAATACTGGAGTTATCAGTTTTAATTATATTCTACGAGCTAAAATAAATCATTGTTTGAATCCATCATCAGTTGGCAGGTGTTAATGAACCAAGAGTTTTCATACTAAGACAAATTAAAATGTCTAGGTGATTAATATTTCGAACCATTCTCCAAACGGACACGGGGTTAAACATTACAACTACCATCTCCTCCACTACTACTACTAATACTACTTTTTATAAGTGTAAAAAGAATATTCTTTCTTACCTCTTTTTAATCAGAATGGCAAGCAGTGACCCTTGACCTATTGCAGGGCCTCCTAGACTGATGGGCGGAAAATATACTCAAATCAGAAAGCTGGCTTGAATGCTTGCAACAATATGAACACTATTAAAGGTACCCAATGTGCCAGGTGGTGGTGGTGGTGGTGGTGGTGGTGGTAGTGTTAGACCAGACAATAGATAAAGTCTGCACCCAAGTAGGCTATGGCAGGATTTGAAATTGGAATGCAAAGAGCTGGAACAAATACCACAAGGTGTCTGGCCTGATGTGCTTACATCTACCACCAACTTGGATTGGTAGAGTTTTATTGACTCCAGAAGGATGAAAGGCAAACTTAATCTCTGCAGAATTTGAACTCAGAGTGCCGAGAATCAAAATAAATAGTGTGAAGCATTCTGTCTGACATTTTAACAATTCTATCAGAGAAGGTATTGAAATGTTGCAAAGTAACATTCAGAGAACCAATATGTATTATTAATGAAATCCAATTTGGTATAATAAATAAATGACTTTTTACTATATATAAATATTTATGTATGTGGTAAGAAGCTTGCTTAACCAACCACATGGTTCTGTGTTCAGTTCCACATGGGCAAGTGTCTTCTACTATATCCTCATGCGAACCAAAGCCTTGTGATTGGATATGGAAGACAGTAACTGAAAGAAGATAGTCGTATGTGTGTGTGTTCCCCCCCCCCCCCAATCACCACTTGACAACCAGTGCTGGTGTGCTTACATTCCTGTAACTAAGCAGTTTGGCAAAAGAGACAATATATATACACATTTATATATCTTATCATAATTGTTATTATTTAGCACTCACGTTCAATGTTAGCATAGGTTGGACAGTTTGACAGGATCCAAGGACTGCATTGAACATCAATGTTTGCTTTAGCATGGTTTTTATAGCTGGGAGCTCTTCTTAACACGAACCACTGCACTGTGTGGACTGGGTGCTTTTTTCATTCCATCTGCACTATTGAGGTCACCATGAAATAGAGTCCTCTAATTCATCAGATCTTACTGAATCATTCAACCCATGACAGCATGGAAGATGGATGTTAAATGGCAATTACAACATATAGTAATGACCTTGTCCTTTCATGATAATACATAGTGATGCAGATTTTCATATCAAGGGATTTTAGCTAATCATGAAAACATAAAAACAATCCCATCAGCAACCTACATGAATTATTTTATTAGTGGCATATCCATAATGCACAACAGTAAATGAAATAATTCATAGATGTAGCTGTATTCTCTTAAATAATTATTCTTTAAAACATCTGAGATTTCTGGATACAAAACTCTGAATCCCACTGTATCATTGCTTAAGGGTTATATTATTAAATATTTCACTCAACTATATACATTCTTTATTCTGGTTGTGTAAACACACACACACACACACACACACACATATGGTAAAATAATAAGAAAATGCATTTTCCCTTTTATATTGCAGTGAATTAATTCCAAAGTATATTATTACAGTCAAATCATTTCAAAATACAATAACATGCATTGAGAAACAGCTTATCAAATTCAAATTATTTCAAAAAGCATTATTACATATTCAAAAAATTTCATATTTTGGTGCATAAAATATATGTTATATGATATCTGGTGCCTTGCTGTACTCAAGAATACCTGTCCTCCACAGCTGAAATGTTAATGCCGCTTTCCTGATGAAGAAGAATGGCCTGCAAGAGCCCTGAGATGGTGTCATGTAAAAAGCACCTGTGCCAGCATCATAGAAAAAGTGATCATGCTGGTGTCATGATAAAAGTATCCATCACATACTGTAAAGTAGGTTGCTGTTAGGAAGGGCATCCAGCCATAGAAACAAAGCCAAATCAGACGGGTACCTGGTGCAGCTCTCCTGCTTGCCAGCCCTGGTCAAACTGTCCAGCCCATTCCAACGTGAATAATGGACATTAAAGGATGATGATGATGATGATATATATGTATACACTTTCTATACGAAAGCCAAAACTTGGAACTCACTGTCAAACATTTCCTTATAAAAGTTTAATAAACATATACTCTACTAAAAGCAGTGAGTAATCCTTCAAATTGCTTTTTTACTTTTATATATTTAACTTGATATAAAAACAAACATTATTACTTATTATTATTATTTTTCAAACATGTGTCTATTATTATTTTTCCATATCTCCTGACTGGGTATGGAATAATTTTAACATTTCATATCTATATCCATATACCATATTAAAGGGAATTTAGAAATCTCCGTGGTTTCTTCAGTCAGCATTTCTGTGAATACCGGCTAAGAGTGCATAGAATGAATAGAAAGAGATAATTTTCTTTAAAGAGGATCATTCTGGACAAACTGAAATTCTAAGAAGAATTTGCTAGTCATGGAGTAAGTCCAAGAATAAATGTGTTGGTTCTACATTTAAATATAATACCAACACTTTTGTTCTTAGACTCTGTATATGTGTATGTGTGTGTGTGTGTGTGTAATATATATTTCTAAAAAAAAAGCAAAGATGGAAAAATAATATGGAGTAATTTTCGTTTCATGTGTGTTAATGTCTATCTACATGGCATGTTAGTGTTCATGTATCAACCTTTCAACATAGTTCCGTGTAATTCTAAAAATAAAAGGTGCAAATGGTTGATATTACAGTTGCCTTTGGATGAATATCGATAATTTTCCAACCATTTATCACCATTTCATGAAGCTGGATAATTGAAAAGTCTAGACATAACTTATCATTTCCTTAAACCTGTGCAAGATAAAAGGGGCAAGTGGGGTACTGTATTTTGTATAAAGAAGTCTATTGCTGGTTGTCATGGTTACCTTATGTGTTGATGTGACTACAAAAGGATCTGTATATATTGTTAGCGATAAAACAAAATCAATTATAATGATTTGATGTTGTAATTGTACAACTTCTATAGAACCATTGAATATGGTATAGTGCAATGAACTTCTCACAAAAAGAAGAAATTTAAAATAAATAAAAATAAAAGACGAACAATTTACTGATTCCTTCCTCACATAGATACATATGCTACACACATTAAGAAAGCCATGAATTGTTAGCTCGGCTTGCTAGAAACAGCTGCAAATTCTTCCTAGAATCACATCCAACCATGGGTGTTGGTGTTGCTGTGTATAGGCACAAGCATGGCTGTATGGTAAGAAGCTTGCTTCCCAACCACATGGTTTCAGGATCAGTTCCACTGCATGGCACCTTGGGCAAGTGTCTTCTGCTATAGCCTTAGGCCGACCAAAACCTTGTGAGTGGATTTGGCAGACAGAAACTGAAAGACGCCTGTTGCGCGTGTGTGTGTGTGTGTGTGTGTGTGTGTGTGTGTGTGTGTGTGTGTGTGTGTTTTGTCCCCAACACCACTTGGCAACCAGTGTTGGTTTGCTTACATTCTTGTAACTTAGTGGTTCAGCAAAAAAAAAAAAACAGACCAACAAAATAAGTACCAGGCTTAACAAAAGATCAGAACTAGGGTCAATTTGTTCAACTAAAAATCCTTCAAGGCAGTGCTCCAGCATGGCCACAGTCAAATGACTGAAACAAGTAAAAGAAAAAATAAAAGAAACCATCTCAAAAATATAAAGAAAGAAAACATTGAATAATTTACCTCTGACCAAAACATGAATCTTTATGGCTGAGATGCCTTGATCATCGATTTACTCTTTGATTTGGGGTTAAAGAAGCAAATCCAAGATCAAGATAGATTTGCTTGCTTCATCCCAAAATTGGATTTACTTTCAGCTATGTTTATGATATCTTTTATCCTTACATCTTTTACTTGTCTGAGTCATTGGACTGCAGCCATTCCGGAGCACCTCTTTGAAGCATTTTAGTTAAATAAGTACAGGGGTCAATTTGTTCAAGTCAGGTACTTATTGTATTGGTCTCTTTGGCCAAACCCCTAAATTACAGAAATATAAAACAAACCAACACCAGTCAGCAAGCAATGCAGAGGCCGAAGACACATACATCTATATGTGTGTATAAATAAATATTCACATACACACACACATACACATGATGGGCTGCTACAGTTTTTATCAACCAAATTCACTCACAATACATTAGTTGGCCCAAAGTTATTTATTGTAGGAGACACTTGCCTAAAGTGCTGTGCAGTGGGATTGAACCTGAAACCATGTGGTTGCAAAGATAGTTTTTTAACCACACAACCATGCCTGTTCCTATGTTAAATAAAATAGTTTAAAATGTATTGAATAAAATCAAAAGATAAAACCAATAATTTCAGGATCTGAACCTATTGAAACGCCAATATAAAACAGTTAGTCCAGCTCCATACAGTCTGTCTATCTACCAACATTTATAACCTATATTCATAAACAATATTATAAATAGTCAATAGTTTTCAATTTCCATTCTTATTGACCAACATTAATTCTTTGATTCTATTTTTATTGCATTCATAATGTCATTATGTTTTTTATGCTAAAAATAATGTCTAAAATACTGCCTAAACCATCTTCCAAAATTCCTGCAACAACATTTTTCTTCCACCATCATTATAAATAACCTTGTAACAAAATTACCAGTCTAAGAAACAGTATCATGAGACTGTGTGGCTTTTCATCTTTATTTTTATGGTGAGATATCTACAATGCCATCTTCTGCAGCCTTGATGATTTTTTGTGAAAGTTTATTGCTATCAATATTCGACCATCAATCAAACCAGTCATCCATATAATTTCTAAATCCCGGACAGTGTGTCAACACTATAGAAAATACAATAGAAAATGTTTTAACCAGAACAAAGAATGATGAATCTTTCATATTATTATAAATTCTCTAAGACCAATAAAATATGAAGAGAACACTGTAGATTTCTGATTAGATCTGTATTGATAATTTTTAAGATATGCATTACACAACCACACGTCTTGGTAGATGTGTACAATTAGTTATATTGCTCCTCCCAGTATTTGATTGGTTATTTACTTTTAACAACCCTTGAACGATCAAAGGATGGTTGATCTGAGAGGGTGATTTGAACACAAAAGTATGTAACCACTAAATGTCAAGGTATTTAGTGTGAAACTACTGGCTGTATAAATCTACCGAGTAATAATAACAACAAAAATTTTAGAAATATATAACAGCAGAGACTTACTTGAGTTGAAAGCACAATGAATTGATTAGTTAAATATATGGATAAATATCGTTTGGACACTGAATTGATATTAAACTAATCTTACTTTTCAGAGTAAGAAATATAAAGAAATTTACAGCCATATCACATTGAAAACACTGGTTCTCTCCTGATCACTGAAGTTAAGCAACATCAAGCTTTATTAGTTCTTAGATGGATGATTGCTCAGGAAATCTAGGTATTGTAAGCATAAAAAAAAGGCAGTACCCCAGCATGGCCTCATCTTATGGCTGAAATCAGTAAAAGATAACAGTATTACCATTCTATGACCTTTATCTTTATTATATTTTTTGTTTGCCTAAATTATATCACACATTATTTTATCGCAATTGTCCAATGCCTTATCATACCCCATAGTTCATATATTTTCCATTCAACCATTTATTCTCCAATGTAACAACATCACAGTTCAAACCTCTCTTCCCTCCTCTTACAACTTCACTAACCTCACTGCCTCCCCCTCATACACCAACCTCTTCACAAATCTCTACTCTTTCTACTCTCATACAACCAACCTAATATCCAGTAGAGGAGGATGATGAAAGACTGTGTGTACTACTCACTAACCATAAAAAAGAATTAAAAGAAACATGTTTGAGGTTGTGAAGAATCAGAACCATTTTCTATTAATGCTATGAGATTTTAATTAGAACACATCTGTTAAAAAGGCTTTATAACAGTAAAATAATTATCAAAATTGCAGAAGACAAATTCTACAATACTAGGTAGAAATATCTGTATAACTTCATACATAGTCCAGCCTTTAGAAACTTAACTGATCCAAAATTTAACACTAGCAAGCATCCAAGCTGCTGGCTACTAATATCTTTCTAATTTACTCTATTCACTGATGTTCACTAATAGCCATTTAGTCTGGTCAGCAAAATAGACAAAATGACTACTGACCTGTAACATCGTATTTACATAACTACCTTTTCAACCTATATAAACACTGTTGATCTCTGTCAGTTTAGTTTTTCATTTTCCATTTTATCGTTTTTAATAATAAATAGCCTTTCTTTCAAGCAACCAGCTGCAAACTATTTCTAACAAGAGTCATTATAAGGCAATCTGGAGAAATTGGTTTTCAAAATCTGTTGCATCTATTGGTTCACTGGTCTGCACCCACCCCCACCCCATGTCAGAAGTCTTGAAGAATGGTTGCATTGTCACAGATGACTTCACATACTTTGTGGAATACACATATTTCTGAAGGCATATCATTAAGTGTGAATTAATCACCAGGGATGATGGATAAATTTGGTAGACAATTTAAATTGTCATAAATTTACCATTGGTTGAAAACTTAATGACTATCAGTGGAAAACCATGATAAAAGTTCACGCTTAACCCATTTAATCCTAGTGAACCGTTTATCTCACTAATTTGTTATCTGTGATATTAGAATGAAATGAATGGGCATAGGTGTTTGGACACTGATAACTTGGCATAGTTGTTTGGACACTGAACCTGCTTTGGTGACAGTACTTTCTGGCATTGGAGTGAAATACAGAGAGAGAGAGAGAGATTACAACTTATTATGTTGTTGTTGGCACTCCGTCGCTTACGACGTCGAGGGTTCCAGTTGATCCGATCAACGGAACAGCCTGCTTGTGAAATTAACGTGCAAGTGGC
>NC_142950.1:28711365-28721365 GCF_046866305.1 Octopus bimaculoides | reverse complement strand
TGATAGAAGTCCCCATTATTTACAAGAATTTTCTGGTACAAGCTGATGCCATAAAAAAGAATAGTTGAACTGTTAGAACAATTACTGAATTCTTAATGTGCTATTCTGATAGAGTTTTACTATTCAATGCCATTTGAGACAGTGTTTCAATAGAAACAAGTGAGCATGTTTTAAATTTATAAATATACACTGCATAGATGATGTATTAACATTAGTTCAAATATATATATATATATATATATATATATATATATATATATACATACACACACACACACTTGCAAGCATGTTAGAGATATATAAATATATGCTGAATAGATAAAGTATAAACATTAATTTATATATATATATATATATATATATATATATATATATATATATATATATATATAAGCATGTTAAAAATATATAAATATATAAAGGGAAAAAGTATTGACAATCAGATACAGGAGCATGTTATAAATATAAAAATATACACTGACAAGGATAAAGTGTTAACATTAACATACATAGAAGCATGTTCTAAATACTTAAATATACACTGAATAGATAAAATATTAGCATTAGCTAACAGATATATGAGCACGTTATAAATAAAGTACACACACAAAGAATCGAACAGAATAGAATACTCTTATCCTAGAATGGTTGTGGGGTTGGAGGGGGACAGGTAAGTATTCTTTCGCACAAATACTATTCTTTGCCAAACATACATACATGTGTACATACATTATTATATATATATATAAACGAGAAAATATCAAATCAGATATCACATGAATCAGAAGTATAAAAGACAAATACTAAATATTCGTGAATAATTAACAGAGCATTTATATAAACAAATGAAAAGATAAGAACAAAATGAAAAATAGATGTTCAAAGTCATCAATATTTATCGTAGTTGCTCACACAACTAACTACATATGTATGTGTGTGTGTGTGTGTATATATATATATATATATATATATATATATACACACCCACACACATATATATACACATCACACACATATGCATATATATATACATACATATATATATATATACACACACACACATATATATACACAACATCACACACATATATATGTATACACACTAACACACATATGCATATATATATACATACATATATATATATATATACACACACACACAGATCATATATATATATATATATATATATATATACACACACACACATAGATGCACATACATTTAGATATATGCACATTTGACACAAAAATACATTTGTCAGCCATTCATTAAAAAAAAAAAGGATTATAAGAGTGATTGATGGTTTCAAAACTGTATAACCAATACATCTATGATTAGATTATAACATATTTATTTATCAAACCATCATCAATATCTTCATCATACATTCACTTTTCCATGCAGGCATTAGTTACATGGATCCTTTTCGCAGTTTAAATCAGTTTTTATCTGGAGTTACAACCTGTCTACATGATTTCAAGAATGTCTCATTCTGTTCTATATTTCTTCATTATGGCATTGAAGGTGGATTTTTATGGGTTTTTTTTTTCCAAAAATATTATTGCTAAGCTCTCTTTGCAACCATACAGTTTTGGGTTCAATACGATGATGTGAACCTTGGGCAATAGTCTTCCACTACAGCACTGAGCTAATCAATGCCTTGTGAATGAATATGGTAGACAAAAACCATGTTGAAGTCCATCAGTGACGGTCTAATTTGAGAAACATTTGTTCTTTTCTCTCTCCCTTGTTTTTCTCTCCTTGCCTATTCCTATTCTTTCTGAAGAAGAGCATATGCTCAAAATTTAAAAAACTTCTCATTCATCCAGAGTGTAAATCTGATTTACCCTGTTTGTTTACTTTCTTATCTTGTCTTCATGTATTGTAGTTTTATACTCTGTGTGTGTGTGTGTGTGTGTGTGTGTGTGTGTGTGCGCGCGCGCACTTGTGTATGTATATCTGTCTTCAGCTTTTGTGCTTGTCCTCCTGCCAAAGCTTGACATCTGGTGTTGGTTTGTTTATTCTCATAACTTAGCAGTTCAGCAATAAAGACCAATAAGTACTGAAACTTAAAAAAAAAAAATGTACTGGGGTCAATTTCTTTAACTAAACCCCTTAAGGCAGAGCCCCAGCATTACCACAGTTCAATGAATATAACAAGATAAACAACAGTTCTTTAATTTACATTCTATATCATCATATAGTTATAGTATTGATGAAACTATTGTGTCCTAGTTTTATGGAAACATAATAATAGTTAACACCAAGTCAGTCTTTACTGAGCAGACTTATAATCAATGGTTTTCCAAGCATGACCATCCTGTTCTTTTCAAGGCAGTAAGCATTCAGAGACACTGTACATAATGTGACCATCCACTTTTAACATGTTGTAGAGTGTAAAAATGAGGGATACTTAGCTACTGTATCTCACAGCTCAAATGACTGCATAGATGCTCACTTGTTAGTGCAGATGATAGAAATATATTATATATAAACAGTCATTCTAAGTTACAATTATACTAAGTCTTGTGGATGAGGTCTAATAAGCCTGAAACACATCCAGAGTTGCCACCATATTGCTACATTCCCTATTAAATTGAAATTTTGGGGCTGACTCCCTTACAAATATTTTTAACTAAAATTGATCATGTAGATAATGACTTACTTTCATCTCTAAGGGTGAAATTATGACTGAAATTTCCTGGTTTACTATATTAAGGATACTAGCATTCACTTTACTATTAAGAGTCCATGCATCAGGCATCCCTGAATATTTTTCTCCACTCTTACAACTTTACACCTCACAACTGTTGATTCCACATTCAGAGCTTCACAACTGTTAATTCCAAACCTTCCTGGAACCAAATAGCTGCAGGCCATTCCTCCCATCTGGTCACAATACAAAACCACCAGCAAACACAAACAGAAAAGAAAATCAAGCAAAGCAATTAATTACTTTCATTTCCCACTATATTTTACTTTTAATTAGGCGATTATTTCAATGATGCCTACAGTAATATAAATTATTTCTTAGTGTTGGTTGCCTAATTGGAACAGATATTGAAGAAGCCTTCACAATGTTTCCCATTTAAAGAAAGTTTCTCGAATTGAGAAGATCAGAAAAATAATGCTTGTTATTCTTTTCTTTCCTTCTAACAACCGAAAGGTTGACAGCGAAAAAGAAATCTACATTTATCATTAAAATTCTAATTTCCTTGTCCAGTGAGCCAGCAAAATGGTGAAATAACTTTGATATTTGATTTAACTTTGTCTTTGATAAAAACAAACATCATATATGTAATATTTTGTAAACACTGACGTTTGGAGTCACAATGTGCAATGCTGCCTAACATCTGCTTTTGTACATAAACATAAACTAAGTTCTAAAAGTAAAGAGAGGCCTGTTTGTGGGGTTAAGAAGTTTGCTTCATGGTCCTGAGTTCAACCCCACTTGGATAAGACCTTAGGGTGAGAAATATTTTGCGAGTGGAATTTGGTAGATAGAAACTATCTACCAAGAAACTGCACAGAAACCCACTCTACTTCTTCATGTTACTTCAGTTTACTCAGCTGGATAGAATGCGCACTCAACACCAGTGGCATGACCAAAAGCTTTCAGGCATGAAAGAGGAGAGATGCAGCAGAGAGCTGCTGTACCTTATCTTTACCATCTTTATCATAAGTATATTAACTATAGCAATAACAGTATTAATTCACAATGTAGGAATTGCAACAGGTTTGCCTTACACGCTAAAATAGTTGTCATATCTTCAACAAAATTACCTATGACCAGACCATATTTCACCTTAAATCTCTTCATCAGGGATAACCCGGAAATGAATAACATTACTAACAAATTATAAAACAACAAAAGAAAGAATAAATCCCCAAATCTAACAAATTTCTGTCAACTGTTATTCTTTAGAAAACTCTTCATAATCTTTCGTATAATCAATACAATTACTGTAGTTAATTAAAGTGTTATCCAATCAGCCTTTACCTGGGACAATTTAAAAAGAACATGAAATATATAGATAACAATCTGAATACATCTTTAAGAGTTTTCAAGGAGTCTGTCTTTACTGCAAATTCTATAAGAATTGTCTAACTGAATAATATCTGTCAAAATTCATTTATATTTATGTCCATTTTAAGACTTGTCCGATATTAAAAACAAAAACAATGCCAAACAGACAAGAACAAAATGCAGCTGCCATCGGTATTCTCATTTTATATTAAATATTGATTGACTAGATGTTGTGAGAAAATTGAGGTGAGAGATATGTCCTATATTTGACCATATATTGCTTGTATTACACACCCATTGTCATCAATAACTATGTAGATTTATACAGTCTAGATGTGAGCTGAAAGATAATATAGTTGAGATTGAAAAAGATGAGATCAACATAGAGTTGCTCACCTATAGATTATATGAAAGCCTCAGTACTTAGATTTTTTTTAAAACTTTGGTACTTATTCTAGCAGTCTCCCTACAACTGAACTGCAAAATTATAGAGACATAAACAAACCAACACCAGTTGTCAAGCAGTGGAGTGGGGAATTAACAAATGCAGACATGAAAATTCACACAGACATATATACGTACATATACATACACACACACAACACGCTTCCATACAGTTTCCGTCTACTAAATTCTCTCACAAGACATTAGCCAGTCTGGAGCTATAATGCAAGGCACCAAAGGTGCTGAACAGTGGGACTGATCCCAAAACAACATGTTTACAAACCAAGCTTCTTAACCCCACAGCCATACCTGCACCTCTTGTGTGTGTGTGTGTGTATATATATATATATATATATATATACATACATAAATACACACACACACTCTTTTGTGTGTACACACAGACTCACACACACATATGTGTATAAAGTGAACATTAGCATATTAATTAAAACTACTTCCTTAATGATGAGGACAACATTGTTCTAAATAATTCTGGTAAAAAATTAAAAAAAGCTAGGGTGAGACAATTACAACATTTTAAAGCAAATTAAATATGGAATGCTGTGGTGAGTGAATGTGATCTTTAGCAGTTAAGTGACAACTCCAAGTCATATTTGGGTCTGATTAGGCCACGTCATTAATAAGATTAAAATATGCCTAAAGTTGTCAGCATACTGCTAAAGATCAGACTGGTTATTGCATTATAAATTTAATTTTAATTAATGTATAAGGCAGTGAATTGGTAGAGTTGTTAAAGAGTTGGATATAATGTTTTGCAACATTTGTTCCAGCTCTCAGCATATTCAGTCCAAATCCTGCAATGGTCACTCTTTCAAAGCCAATAAATATAACATGTGTCCAGAGCAGTGGATATGCTGGAGCATTAAAGGAGTTATCTTGTAGTATCAGAAACTCCCTCAGCAAACAAACAATATTCTCCAAAACAACAGGGTGGGGCCTGAGTGGGGGTCGAGTCTCTACTTGAAATAGCAGTCAAACATCCTTCAAATCATACCCTGCTTTCTTAAAAAAAGGGAAAGACACACATAGTAGAGTCCTACATTTCCCTAAAAAAGATGATACAATGGTTGTCACTTGGTACTTTTGGTTGTGGGGTCTGATTGTTTTGGGTTGATTTGGAGCTAACCAACAACAGTAACAACCATACTGGTTCTCCATCAACAAATCAAAAAAGCCTCTACATAGAGAGGCACTGTGACATCACCTGTGAGAAACACTAACCAAATCTCTTCTCCAAACCACAATTTAACATCTTAAAAAGAAATGAATTGGGTAAAATAATGAAATTTAAGCAGTTCAGGTTAGGTAGAGAGGCATGTGCTATTGTCAGTCTTCACCTCTGCAAGATACTTCCTCATCTGCCACGACTGTTATGGCATGCGGCCGACCAACATGAGCCATCACCCCAGCTGGGTCCTCAGAGAAGGGAACACAATACATAGAATCCAACCCAGAAAATCAAGTAAACAACCCCCAAGTTATACAAATAACAGGATGCACCCTAGCTTCTGAGTATAATCATTGGATGATACTAAAGGAGATCAGACATCTAAGGAACCAGGACGGTGCCCTAGTCTTACAATGATAAAGTAAGACTGCATGGACCAAATACCTGAAGACCCAAACTTTAATCCTCTTGCTCAGATATCCTATAAGAAATTGAAGAAAAAAGAAAAGATGGTCATAGGTAGAATGTGCTACATCAAGGTAGCTAAAAGTACTCGTCCACTTTTGCGACTACTACTATTACAGTAAAAAAAAAAAAAACATTCTGAAGTTCATCAGAGAAGATTACTCTATCACTATGAAACGTTGTTGCCAGTTTTGTTATGTGATATTATATTTCCTCACCTTTCTTGGCAAACAACATTTATTTAAGGTCTTAGCAAATTTTCTTAATCATTCTGGCAGCATTTGTTATTAAGTCCCAAATCAGCTCTGCATGACTGAACATGTTTAAGGGTGTCGAAGTCATGACCATTATGTCTTTCTTATTTTTTCCTTCTAGGAATTGGTGTATCTTGGACTACATTATTCATAGCATGCTGTTTCTTAAAGATTATAAGGAGTGCTTAGGAGATTTGACTGTGATTGCTTTCATATATATATATATATATATATATATATATAAGAATAGCCTGGGCAAAGTTTAGAGAGCTCTTACCCCTGCTGGCGACAAAGGGACTCTCACTTAGAGTAAAAGGCAGACTGTATGACGCATGCGTATGAACAGCCATGCTACATGGCAGTGAAACATGGGCTGTAACTGCTGAGGACATACGTAAGCTCGCAAGGAATGAAGCCAGTATGCTCCGTTGGATGTGTAATGTCAATGTGAATACCCGTCAGAGTGTAAGTATCTTGAGAGAAAAGCTGAACATTAGAAGCATCAGTTGTGGCGTGCAAGAGAGACGATTGCGCTGGTATGGACATGTGGTGAGAATGGATGAGGATAGCTGCGTGAAAAAGTGCCACACCCTAACAGTTGAGGGAACCCGTGGAAGAGGTAGGCCCAGGAAGACCTGGGCTGAGGTGGTGAGGCAAGACCTTCGTACATTGGGCCTCACCGAGGCGATGACTACTGACCGAGACCTTTGGAAATGTGCTGTGCGTGAGAAGACCCGGCAAGCCAAGTAAGATTGTTGCCAGTGCCCCTGGACTGGTTCTTGTGCGGGTGGCACATGAGATGCACCATTTTGAGCGTGGCCGTTGCCAGTACCGCCTGACTGGCTCCCGTAGGATTTTCGAGCGAGATCGTTGCCAGTGCCCCTGGACTGGCTTGTGCGGGTGGCACATAAAAGACACCATTTCGAGCGTGGCCGTTTTCGTGCGGGTGACACGTAAAAGCACCCACTACACTCTCTGAGTGGTTGGCGTTAGGAAGGGCATCCAGCTGTAGAAACTCTGCTAAATTAAACTGGAGCCTGGTGTTGCCATCCGGTTTCACCAGTCCTCAGTCAAATCGTCCAACCCATGCTAGCATGGAAAGCGGACGTTAAACGATGATGATGATGATGATGATGATGATGATATGAAAGCATATATATATATATATATATATATATATGAATACACAAAGATGAAGTCCAAGTGAGACATTAGCCAAAAAGGCAGACTTCAGTAATAGATTGATTTTTCCCGAAATAAATTATTTTTTAGAGAATTATGGTCACAAAAATTCAATCAGATCATGTAATAGTAGTAGCAATAGCAGCAGCTTAGCACCAGGTAAACAATGACAGAACAAATCAATGATCAAAGACATCCCAGCCTTGACTACGCAGTCCTTTTAAAGGTGTATAAGATTACATTACTGTTGTATGGGTGAATGCAAGGTTATGTGGTTAAGAAACTTGCTTCTGGTTCAATACCAATGTATGACATCAGAGACAAGTATCTCTGTTTTAGACTGGGTAAATGAAGGCCTTGCGAATGAAAGATAGAAAATGGGTGTTAAACCAATGGGGGTTCGCATTCTTAGTTTTAGGTGGTGGTAGACTTAATCTGTGCCCCATTCAAAGATTGTCTGGCTTTTAGATGCCATTAGTTGGAATTCAGGCAAATTACCAATATAAAGATAACCTCTCTCTCTTCCTCTGATTAGTCTTGGAAACCCCACAGTATAAAACATTGTAAGAGATGCTTTTCCTCTTCTGATGATAAAAGCAAAATATGTGTCCTTTCTTTTACCAAGATGCTAAGGTTTGAGTTGACAGTGATTTGGCTAACATTCTAGGAGGTTGAGCAACTATGTAGAGGTTCCCACTTTAGCTCATGATTATATAATGCAGAGGACATAATATGTCTGAAAGGTTCCAAGAACTCTCTCTCTCTCATATACACACTTTCTCTAACTCTAAATTATTGAAAGTGGCAGTATATGACTTGGGGATTAAAGAGATTGGCAGCTCAGATAAACCCATCATTTGAATGTATCATTCAAAGATAAATCATACACGTGTGTGTGTGTGTGTGTGTGTGTGTGTGTGTGTGTGTGAGATTTGTACATACATACTTTCAGACACACAGATGCACCACATGGTTTCAGGTTCAGTATCACTACATAGCACCAGTGTTTTCTACTATAGTCCTGGGTCAACCAAGGCCTTATGATAGATTTGGCAAACAGAAACTGAAAGAAGCCATTACATGTCCAGTGTGAGTGTGTTTGTGTCACCTTGTCTTAACATAACATGACAGTCATAAATGAGTGTCACTGTCATATAAGCAGTGTCATTTACTTCAAGTCTGCTGTGGAGATATGTTTGGCCAATGACGAAATAATACCTTACCTGGAAACAGATGAGGGTTTGTAAAGGACAATCTGGCTGTAGAAAATATGCTTCGCAGAGTTTCCACTTGACTGTAAGCATGGAAAAATGGGGTTTAACATGATAATGATCAATAATCCTCAGCTGGTTAACGAAACTGAAATTTCATTATTTTCTTCTTACCAAATGTTTCTCTGTATTTCAAGGAAGATGACATTTGGAATCAAATACCATTTAAAGATATTTTTTGTGTGCTGTATGGTTTAATTTTTAAAAATGAGATTCACATATTTTTATCGTTAGCTTTCATCTTATCTTAGCATTTTATAAATGTGTGTGTGTGTATACGGATGTATATATCTATACATAAGCACACATGTGCATGTATATATAATACACGTGTGCATATATATATATATATATATATATATATATATATATATATATATATATGTATACACAGACGTGTATGTACATATATATATATTTAAGAATATACATGTATGCATATATATATATATATCAACAAAATACATACATGTGCACATATAGATATATATATATATATATATACATCACAAAATACACACACACACATATATATGTATGTATACATACATAAATGAAAATACACACGTGTGTACACACACATATATACATATATGTGTGTATATATATATATAAGTCAGTAAATAGTGGGGTTGTGTTAACCGCACGTGGAGAAATAATAGGAAAATGAAAAATAATAATAAGGCAGAATGCTAAACTGGAAGCATATTTTAATAAAGATTTCTAACCGGCTTTCATTGCATAGCAAATTTTCAAGAAGAGGGAGAATGAAAATGTTTTTTACAAAGAAGTACAAAATGAAGAAAATAATATATTAAAAAATAAACATACTAATACATTATATTGTCTTTGAGCTTTTAAAGTTCATTGGTAATCCATGTATATAATGGTTGGAAAAATAAGGATGCATGAGGATTGAGAGTTGTGTTAGGTTTAAAAAAAGGGCTAAAAGTTTGTGTCAAAACAGGAAGTGTGGTGTCAAAACAGGAAGTGTGTATAAGGGGAGACAAATCTTTTTAGTTGGAGTTATGAACTCTTTTTCAACAAGAAGTTTATGTCTCCCCTTACACACACTTCCTGTTTTGACACCACACATCCTGCTTAACACAAACTTTTAGCCGCTTTTTTTAAACCTAACACAACTCTCAATTCTCATGCATCCTT
>NC_142950.1:28606365-28708865 GCF_046866305.1 Octopus bimaculoides | reverse complement strand
CAGATTCGGCTGCTTTGAACATAAAAACAGGTAGAATATTTGACTGGATATGGCCGATTTAAATGCTAAAGAGTTAGAGCAACTTCACATCTGGTAGTTTCCACTACTCCCTAGTGTTCTAAGTGACCAACAGCCTATATGATATTGGTCTGTTAAGATTTTTAAGAAAAGAATCTGGTTTGGCAAAATTACATAACTGTATAATAATTGATTTTGTAGAAATATGTCACTTATATTTCATTATTTTTAATACAAATCAAAATTGTGTTTTCTATGCAATTTAAACAATGTGTTATAATACATTACAACTTCCAGAAGTTGTTTCATCAAAGTAAAATTTTCTTCCTGTTGTGCTTTGCTTTTGTACCAATTGGCACTGGTGCAACAGAATCTAATTAAATAACTGAAGTAATACCAGTCCTACCTGGTCTTAGAAACTAACCCTGGCAAAGAGTTTTTCCTGCTTTTATAACCCTTTAACCGCAAAATAAACTTTTATAGTTACTCCAGTAATGATGTTGAATATCTACCAAAAATCAAACCAAAAAATTAGAATTGGCAATTTTTCTGCAAGTCATGTTTGCCTCAGTAAACTTGACATATCCCAACAGGAAATAATTTCAAACATGACTTTCCTCAACAAGAGATAGATTTATATATAAACTGATTTCCGCAGTTAAGGGAAATGAAATTTTGAATGGATATATCTGCTTTCTGCAGTAAAAGGGGTTATCACTTTGCTAACGATGCTTTTATCTACAACTGGTCCTTTCTGATTTTGATTTGTACTCTCGTTCATATTCCTCAATGAATGGCTTTCGTGACATTTTTATGCTTCTTTATTTTTTCTCTTCATTGATGAATTAAAAGTGCTTGAGTCATTTCAGATGCAGTACTCTGCAAAGATGATCCAACTAATAGACTTCTTAGACATTTCATTCCTTCTTATCCTCAAGACATAAGCCATCAGTAAATGTCAGCTCTCTTTCTTAACCAGGTTAAATAAATCTGGTGCCTTGCTACTTGTATTACACACTGCTACCCACTTTCTTTTATGCATCTTGTTAAATCTAAGAGATGTCCAATTATGTTACCTATTGCATGGCTGGGGACCCTGCTTCAGCTACTTGTGATCTATAACAGGTCGTACCTTAAATGAGGGCATGTGGTTTAGTGGTTAGGGCACTCAGCTCTTGATTGTAAGGTTGTGAGTTTGATTCCTGGTGTTGTGTCATGTCCTTGAACAAGACACTTTATTTCACATTGTTCCCATCCACTCAGCTAGCAAAAATGAGTTGTACCTGTATTTCAAAGGGTTAGCCTTGTCACATTCTGTGTCATGAGGAATCTCCTTGAGAACTATGTTAAGGATACATGTGCCTGTGGAGTGCACAGCCACATGCATGTTAATTTCACAAGCAAGCTGTTCTATTGAATGGAAAAAACTGAAACACTTGCTGTCGTAACTGACAGAGTGCCAGTAAAGTACCTCAGGAAAATCTAGCTGTCCTTTCCCGCTGTTACAGTAATATACTCCCTCTTCATTTCCTAATACATTTGAAAGTTAGTTAAATGTTTATTCCTCAGAAACCACCCACTAAGAAAAGAATGACTTCAGTGATTTACAACTATTTCCAATAAGAAAACCTGTCAATTCAAATCACTACTGACATGTAAAATAGACAACACTGAATGTCAGTAATTATTGATAAAATATGTTTCACAAATAGATGTACAAAAATTGTGTTATACTTTAGTTAGATATTTTAACCCTATATTACATGGTGGTAGCACTAAGCTTAGCACTACCACTTCGTAATTTGTTAATGGTGAGCCACCGGTTAGTGCTACCAGTCTTTGTACAATGACTGGAATATTGTAAGAGAGACAATCACTCTTATCCGCTCGCAGTGCACCCTGTCCAGTTTCTGTGACTGAAGAGGAGACAACCACTCTAAAATGCTTGCATCTCAGTCTGCAAGCTGATTTTGATGTATTTACATCATTTGTCTACAAGAAATTTTCTCCATGACAAAACACAGTGCCCCGTCTAACCCTATAATGCCTCATGTTAATTCTTGATACTTCGACTACTATAACAGAAAGAAAATTTACATTGAACAACAAATATTTTATATAAATATTTATAATAGTTAAGAGCCACAGTAACTTTTACAGTCATGCTTTAAGATTTATGAATTATTTTGTTCACCATAATGATAATTTAGGTGCTATAGGGTGAAAAGAATATTTCTGTTTTAGAACTTTAGAACAAAATGATATAAAAGTATAGACAAGTATTAAAACATATTTGCAATAAAGTTAGCATATTTCCTTGTCTATTTGAAAGGTTATGTTTATACTATTGACGTGTGGAAAAAGCAATATTAGCAGTAGATTAAGTGGTATTTAGAAGAGTAGAAATATCAATGAATGACCAAGTCTGAATTAATAGATGTTCTTCTCAAACAACTTGGCATCAAAACCAAAGAGAAAGTGATGATGATGATGAATAAAGAACTAACCATGCAATGAAGCAAGCAAAAAATAAAATAAAATAAAATAAAAATGACATTCAACAACCAATATGTCAGAAGTAATTCACAACTCAGTAATAGTAGATATGTTGTAGTAAATGTGAGATCAAAATGTAAATATCAAAAATGTTGATCTGAAGGTCAACTTGCTTTCAGTTTACAAAGAAACAACTACTAAATATTGATTAGCTGAAAATACTGTTTATTGCTTCATAGGAAAATTCATTTGTAATACACAAGTATATTTGTATGAACCATCATCTGCTAATTATAATAATTTATTTGATTTCATTTTAATTTCTAAATTCTGACAGTTACAGAAACTTTGACAAACATGTAGAATTTACTCTACAATTATTTTAATTTTTTTTAGATTATTCAAAAACCGAAAAGTAAAATTAAATAAAAGATGATATTCTGTGTTCTTAGATTAAGTCAGATTTAATTAAACCTCTCTTAAAGAACAAACAGATGGTCTGATTCAAATAGCTCTCAAATCTAATTAATTTTTTTTTTGTTCTATTTCAAATTATGAATAGACATATAATTCATATGCTGAATAAATCTTAAAAGCTTTCAAGAAATAAAGTAAATATATTGGCTTTTTGTAATCACTGAATTTTAAGATTTTTCATATCTGAGAAAAACATTTGTAATAAAATTCTCTTTAGGAAAGGCTTTACACTACATAATATCAAAGGTTCCTAAACTTATACCTTAGACACATTGATTTACCTTTAACAGTATGCAACAAAGACTTTTGGAGAAATTTGCAGATTTGACCATATTGCCATACTTTTGTTAGAAAAATGAAACTTGTTATAAATTTATAAACACAGGCACTGGTGTGGCTGTGTGGCAGGATGCTTGCTTCCCAGTCACATGGTTCTAGGGTGGGGACACAAACATACAATACAAACACAAAGATACATATAAAAACAAATATATAAATATACAATAGGCTTCTTTCAGTTTTCATCTACCAAATCCACTCACAAGGTTTTGGTTGGCCCAGAGTTATAGTAGAAGACATTTGCCCAAGGTCCTGCACAGTGGTACTGAACCAAAGACCATACAGTTGGAAAACATTCTTCTTAACCACACACCCATACTTCTACTTGAATTCCATTATTATTTGGAATTTCAAATAAGAGTTACTAGATATGTTTATCTCTTAACACGTATAATGTAATCCTTAAATAACATGCCAAATATAATGAAAGCATGCAGGGAAAAGTATTAATAAAAATCTAACTGCAAGGAATATCTTTGTTTTAATTCTTGTCAGATTTATCCATTAAAGACCATCAATAAATTGTTCATTTCAAGAGAAGGGCAAATGAGAATTTGTAGTCTTAAAGTACTTTAATAGACACAATGATAAGGTTTAGAATAAATGCGAACATTTAACCATTTAACATAGCATTTATATAACACACTCATATATGTATATAAATACATACACATATATACTCGTGTATTTAATGGATTGAGTATCACTAAACTTATAGGTTTTATTTAAAAAAATAACTTCAATATAAAAACCTAATACCCATTGAATATTGCAACATTAGAGAATATTTTAATCAATAACTCTAATAGTACATGTTGTTATTCAATATTGAGCTACTCGTGTTATTAATGATTAGATTAAGAAGAAAAAATAATTCTTTATTTCCTCACAGAAATGGAAAACCAAATGAGGTTTGAAGTTAAATGAGAGAAAATATTAAACAAATATTGCCATTTATTTTGTTACAATATTTATATACAATACAATCATAAATTATGAAATTAAGTAGACTGTATATTTGTTGTTCAAAGCATATTTTATATTAGGGTATATGAGGTATTTTGTGAGTAATAAGCATCATTAGCTAGTAGGAACTTACAAAAATGGTCAGCTTTAAGATCATACATATGTCAAGAAGACCCATACTCCAAAACAAAAGTGTTAAGACCAATCCTTCTGGTTGTGTAAAGCACTCATGGTGGTGCCACATAAAAACACCCATGTGGTGACATAAAAGCACCAGTGCAGCACCACATAAAAGTGTTCATGAGACAACATGTAAAAGCATCCAGCACACTCTGTAAAGTGGTTGATGCTAGGAAGGGCATCCAGCTGTAGAATCCATGCCAAATCAGTCTGGTGCAGCTTCCTAGCTTGCCAGCTCTGGTCACATTGTCCAACTCATGCCAGCATGGACAACAGACATTAAATGAAGATGATGATGGTGATCAACACTAAACATGTTCAATTGATTCCAGTTTTAAAAGGCACTCCAACAGTTAATACTTAAAATCAACTAATGGAATACGTTAATGATATTGAACCAATTACTGCTACTTTTGTCTTTATCTTATCACAGACAGCATTGTATAGGGCTCTACAAATATCAGAACACTGATTCATGAATGGGACAGAACATGAAACTATGTAGTTGGGAAGGAAAATTCTTACCCGCACAACTACACCTATGCTAACAATAACCTATAAATAAAAATACTACCAAAATATTGAAACATTTTAGACTGCGATAAAACCACTCTCCATGCGCAAGTTCAACAATCGCTGTTAAATCTGTGCCAACAGAAATTTCCAAAGATAAAGCATAAAGTACTTCCATTTAAAGTAATAAACATTAAATGTAGTTGTCTGTAATTTAGAAAATGTGTGGTAGGAATGTTGATAACTAATTTGATAGAAAGATAAAATTTATATCAATATATACAAAATACAGAACCATGCTGATATCATCTTTCGTGAACGACTAACTTAAAAAACCACAATGTAAACATTCATCATTATCATTTATCCTCATTTATTTCCTACATTTCCAGGCTTGCATGGGTTAGACAAAATTCATTGAAGCAATTTGAAATAAAAATTTCTGGGGTTCACTATTCATGTAGTCTATTAAAACCTTTCACACTACCTCAGTTTCTCATCATTATTTTCATTGTATCTTTTTTGTCCTTTTTCTATATTTCCCATCATTCTTTCTTCATTTTCCAATTCTGTCATCTTTCATTCTCAGCTTTTGGTTTCCCCAATTATCACTTCTTTCTACCTGTTCATTCCTCCCAACTTAGCTTAACACAGCGTCCCATTTCTCTCTGACACCCCCTCTTCACCATCCTGCTAATGGCATGACCCTGTTGTCTCTCAGTACTATAGTTACATGATCTTCCTGTTGCCAACCCTCATTCATTTCTAAACAAACATAATGATATTTCCTTATAGCTAGACATGTTTCACAGAAGACTGGAAATCAAGGACAACACTTGCATGATGAAAACACATAATTCATAGGTTCAGGTGTGACTGTGTGGTAAGAAGCTTGCTTTCCAACCACATGGCTCCAGGTTCAGTCCCACTGCATGGTACCTTCTACTATAGTCTCAGGCCAACAAAAGCTTTGTGAGTGAATTTGATAGGTGGAAACTGAAAGAAGTCTGTCATAAATATATATATATATATATATATATATATGTGTGTGTGTGTGTGTGTCTGGGTTTTTTCCTCTCACCATTACTTGGCAACCGATGTTGGTGTGTTTACATCCCCCTGACTTAGCGGTTTGGCAAAAGAGACCAATATAATAAGTACTAGGCTTACAAAGAATAAGTCCTGGGGTCGATTTCTTTGACTAAAAACCCTTTTAAGGCAGAGCTCCAGCATGGCCACAGTCAAATGATTGAAACAAGTAAAAGGGCTTCTTTTAGTTTCCTTCTACAAAATCCTGAGGCTATAGTAGAAGACATTTGCCTAAGGTGCTATGTGGTGGGACTGAACCCAGAACCAAGTGGTTGGGAAGCAAACTTCTAACCACACAGCCACTTCTGTGCCTATACAATTTCATTTGGTAAATATATAAAATAATGATTACAGAGTTTGAAAAATCAGGCAAATGATTGGACTTGGGAATTTACTAAGTAATTAATTTCTTAGAAAGTGTGCAATTTAATCGAAATATACGAGAGCAGACACAGGCTCCATTATGCTTGTTTTGACAAACATGTTATTTGCCATTAAATGACTGTTAGTTGTTATAACAGTATTTGAGAAATTGAGTCTTGTTTTAATAAGATACAACATCACCTATACAATATTAAATAAAATAGCTGATCTTTATGATACAATGTAAACAAAGCTTAATCAAAATGACAGGTTACTTGTCAGTGGCAGATAACTCTGAAATATGTTTGGTATATTTTGCCAGTAAATTTTGATGAACCCTTGTCTCTTGTAGTTTGATAGTCTGCTTATATAAATGAATAAATAAATCTTACCACAGGAGGTTGATTACTTCATCAACTGATTTATCAGACTGGCTGTCCAAATGCCATTTACTGTTTATTGTGTAATGTTCATAAAAAGACTCCCTTACTAAGAAAATCTCTCAAAATCTATTATAAATATGAATTCCTCTGTTATAATGAACAAAAGATAAAACATTTAAAAAAAAATATAACAAGGAATATAGTTTTGATAATTATTGTTTTATCATTTAAAAAAAAAAGATTTAGTTCTGAGAATAATGGCAATGTCCCTAATCTTTTGAATGATCTGCAAGACTGGTGGCATAAAAAGGAAGAACCGACAATAAAAAACAACCCATTAACCCTTTTGTTTCCATATTTCTGTTGAGACGCACTATGTGTCTTTCAATTAATTCTAAATATAACAAAGAATTTAGAAAAACAACTCAGTTATCATTAAGCTAGTGTTTTAGGAACATAAATTGTGATTAAGGTTTGGTGGGGGATTTTGATTCAGAACTTTTGAAAACAAGCCATTTGTACTACAGAGCCAGAGGCGGTTTCAGGCGGGTTGGTATCAAAAGAGTTAAGCCATTGAATTATCTTCAAACCACAAACCTTGTCTAACTGACTGCAACAGTGGAGATTCTACTGAAAGACCATAGTTGCCAAGTGAAAGTGTTAAGTTATTTCAGTATCAATCAAGTGTTGATCTAAGACAAAAACCAGTTAAATTATGTTATAGGGTGACAGCAACAGTTAGTTGTTACTTTATCACCTTGTTACTGTTTTCTATAGGTACTTTGTAGATTCTTTAAAATGCTTAAAGAGAATATAAATAAACACAGCTGAATCAAGTAACACAGATGAAAGACACCTGTTATGATGGTGTGGGAAAGGTTTCATAAGGACAAAACTAATAGAAAGTAAAAATATAATTGGTAGGAAACGAGATGTTAAGTTTCACACATCTATATCAACATTGGAGAGAGAATCATTGTTATCAGAGACTCTAAGACTAGATGAAGTAAAACAGTTTAGGTAATTGCATCAATACGGTGTAAAAATCAATAGTAAGTATTTTAGGTTTAATTCTAAATTCAAGATAACTGAAGCCAATGTTAATAATATTTCATTCTCATTACTATGGTTAGGATGTGAAAGAGATAATATTAAGAAAAGAAAAGAGTGACATTCAGTCAAAGGTTAATGACATACAGCTAATATTAATTTTCATAGCCAATCTGATAACAATGATTTTCTCTCCAATGGTACTCGGTGAGAAATAAACTCCACTATAAACAAATTAGTCAGTATAATTATACATTGTTATATTCTGCAATGTAATATAATTCACTCCTAAGACAAAAGAGAGTGACAATAGATCAATTATAACATCATAATATTTTATTAATTAGACAAACAGATATGAGGGCTTACTTTACTAGTCATCAATCCTCGAGGGTCACAGGAATAAATATCAGTAATATATTGATATCATAACTTTCTGAAAATTATTTTATTTCCAAACATGAAAACAATAATGCACTTATTAATGGGGTTTCCCCCCCCCCCCCTGAATTACATTTTTTTTTTTTTGTTTTTTTTTTTTTGTTTGTAATAAGATATTATTTGATAAACATATTTCTCAACATAACTATAAAAATAAGCCCCAAAGAATAATTCTTTACTATGGTTCTAAAAATCAGAAACTAATTCATTGAAAAGTGGTGTTAATGAGAGTTTTATGTTATCATTCAAGTAACTGTGTTGGATTTTATTTCAGTTTAAACTAATATATTCTATGTGCTGAATTGGATTTAATCAGACAGTTCAAACTTTACCATTTCTCCCTTACCATCTTTCTAAGAGTTTTAAAGTGTTGCTATTATTGATATAAAACTAACCATTATATCTATATTGCTGTTTAACAAATATGAGCCAGCTTTGAAGCTTGCCGTTTTTATTCTGTTAATCTGTCTACACCAGACAGAAGTGATATTATACAATGGCTGCAAATTACTGGGGGGGGGGGGATAACAAGAAAAAGACAACAAAAACAACAACAAAAAAAAAAACATGGAAATTGGTTTTAGGATTCTGATTTATACCCATGTGACATTTATCAAAGTGAAATTGTGATAGAGAACAAATAAGAATAATGTTAAAAAAAAAAGAGTGAGAAAACTTGATTTATGTAGTAAATAATAATAATAATAATAATAGTAGTAGTAATAGTAGTAGAGGATGGTAACTGATATTTTAATAGTAAGTCAATATGAAGTAGTCTGTTGCGTGGACCATGTTGTAATTTGAGAAAAACAAGAATCTGATAGGAAACATTACTTACGATATTTAACAAATCTTGTACTTACCTGAAAGAAGAACAGAAAAAGGAAGAAATTAATTATTTTTACTAAATCGATCAGGGTTTTTTTTTTTCTTAATTATATTCAAGGTATATTTCTTAAACCGCCATTGAGAATACAGCATATATATTTTACAGTAATATCAATGTAGAGATTTAATAAACAACATTTATTTTTAAAGTGGTAATTGCATCAAAATAGCTACTATTAGAAACGGCACAAATAACATTCTTTATAACAAACAAGCACCAACAAGAGAAGTCTTTTAATTTTATTTCCATGGCCATACTGAACTTATATAAATATGAACAGGAATAAACATTCACAGTACATGAAATGAAGAAAATTACTTTTTTATTTTAATTTTTTTTTTCTATTTTGTTAGCAGTGAGTGATATATGTCTTGTGTGTTTAAAAGAGAATCATTGTTCAATAAGTGTAAAGAATAATAGAGAGTAGTGAAAGATCAAAGAATTTATAACAGAACTAGTGAATTAAAGTCTTGAAGCAGAAATGATACACACACACATGCATATATATATATATATATATATATATATATATATATATATCATAGTCTCATTGATTTCTGAAGAATTGCAAAGATAATTCTCGGAAGATTTACTGAGCATTTAGTATTAGTATTTTATCATTTGAAATATTCATATAAATCTAAGTATATAACTAGATTTGAATATGCCTCTCATCGCTATGTCTAAAAAGTAGAATACAGAGAGAACCAATTGCAGCTGATGCTAGACTGCTTTAACTAAAGCAGAATATTGTAGTTGAATAATATCTTAGATTGGCAGGAAACTTCTTAGATGTGAAGATGAACAATGACAAAGTTTGTTGTTGTTATGCTTATGTACCTCAGGTGTATTTGTGATAGAAGACAAACAAATTCTATCGGAAATAACTCTTTGGTAATGAAATTATTTTAAGAACTCTTTCACCTTACACAAAGAGACAACCTCTAGCTGGTCACTAAACCTGCTAAAAATAGCTCCCTAGTTCAAATTACAATATACCATCTGGCAAAGGGACACTGAATAAAGTAATTTTGGATGAGAAATGGCTAAAAGAAGGATGGAGTAGTCATGACTGCTATATCTCAGTCAAGTCTGACCTTGTTATTTAACAACAAACTTACACAAGGTGTAGGTATGGTAAGAAGTTTGCTATTTAACTGCATGGTTCCGGGTTCAGTCCCACTGCATGGCACCTTGGGCAAATGTCTTCTACTATAGCTCCAGGCCAACCAAAGCCTGGTGAATGGATTTGATAGGTAAATGGAAAATGAAAGAAGCCTGTCATGTGTGTGTGTCTTAGTGTTTATGCTTGTCCTCCACCACTTGACAAGTGTTGGTTTGTTTACATCCCTATAACTTAGTCGTTTGACAAAAGAGACTAACAGAATAAGCACCAGGCTTTAAAAATAATTACTGTGGTCTATTCATATGACTAGAATCTTGAAGGTTTCCATCTACCAAATCCACTCAGAGGGCTTTGGTTGGCCTGAGAGTAGAAGACATTTGTCCAAAGTGCCATGCAGAGGGACTGAACCCAGGACCATGTCAACCATATCAAACCTGGAACCATATCAAACAGCCATGCCTGTGTAACTCTAATTCTCTATAAACAAGAAGTTCATAAGGGCCAATTGCCAAGTATGATAACCAACTTATAACACAGTATATTGAAATAAGCCGCAGAAACTGGTACTGCAAAACAAAGCAAGCAACAAAAAAAAAAAAAAGAGAGGAAACTGTTCAACTAATCAATGATGGTTAATTACAGAAAAGTATTATATTAAACAGAGATTTAAACCTAAAAGTAATTTCCCCGAATAATATATTAAGTACAAAGAATACAACACAATGGCAATGTAAATATACAATTGAACTCATATAAGTGGCAGAAACATATATGAGAATTGGCCACCATAATTAGAAAGAGATTTATTTTCAAATAGAAATATAGCCACTCATAAGTAATATGGTCAACAATATGCCCGATGGAAGAATAGAAATCAAAATAATCATGATAAATGGTTTAATCATTGAAATTTTGAGTCAGTGAAGTGTGCTTTTATAACAGACCTGCAATTGTAATTGATATATATATATATATATATATATATATATATTCTCTGCTTAGTAGACATGTTATTTTTAGTTAATAACCACAAAAGCAAATTTGAAATGAAATGTGAGTTAACAGGCACTTTCTGTTAGAAAAGAAAGTTCAACAATTCATATAACTTCTGATGAAAATGCTTTAGAAATGCTAAAAGAAAACAGTTGTGTGAAATTTAATGAACTGAAAAGAAAATTTTGGCCAATGGAAAAGGAATTTTATGAGAAATAATGAAAATAAATAGGAATGGTAATAATAGCACATATTAAAAATATATTTCATGAATGAATGTTTATAACTGCTCCATCTATAATTATAAGAATAAAAGAAATTCAACAAAGTATGGTCCCCCTACCAACTCTAAGAGGACAGCAACTCCAAATAGGAACTGACTTGAATCATGATGACCCATCCCACTCATGCTAGTATGGAAAGCAGACTTAAGATGAAGATGATGCATTGCACAACTGTTGAAGAATTAAAGATTCTGGCCCAAAATATCAGTAGTTCAAGCAAAACTTTTCTTAGCTGTCCATATTTTTCATCTAGCATTCAGTAAAGAGTATACTGACCTAACTGTGTCTAAGACTAAATAAGAACAAGTTTTACTTCATAATTAAGCAGAGGAGAAAGTAATATTAAAGTAGACAGTGATAGATATGTACTGGTAAGGAGACTGAATAATGAAAGTAGCATGTGTGATATGATGAGACAGCAATAAGGATGGATGTGTGATATGAAGAGAGTGGTGGAAAGCCATAAAGATGACATATAGTAAAAGTGGTGGATGTCAATAAAGGACAAGGGGATGGGAGAGTAATGTCTGGCAGCAAAAAAAAAAAAAGGAAGAAAATGACAAAAAGGGGTAATGAATATGGAGAAACTCAACAAATATGTAAGTGCATGTGTGTGTATGTGTGCACGCATGTATTCTCATCCAAACTGGAGATGAGTACATTCTCATGTGATATGCTTCAACAACTGTAAAGAATGTCTCACATGAAACTGTTGGTAGCCTCATTAACCGGCAAATAAAGACCATTTATCCACCAATGTAGTGTTGAGCACTCATTCTCATTGTTTGATATTAACGTATATAATGTGTGTATACATATATATATATATATATATATATATATATATAGGTATGGTGATGTATACAGGGAAACTAGAACTAAAACATGAGCATATAGACATTCCTTTATTAGTAAGTACCAATGGATGAAACTCACAACCTTTGAGTCACTCTGTAACTTTTGTTGATTATTAATATGAAATGAGTGTGAATATATGTGTTAGCAGTTTGGGACAAAAGATTAAGTTTGATGAGTTGTTAAATAAAAAAAAAAAAATTTAATAAATTCAATCCTCATTCTTAAGCCTAAAATGTAATTACTATCATGGTCACCTGCCTGACAAGCAATATACAGAAGTCTGCAATTTGCCAGTCAGTGTACCCTGTTTCAATTTCAAATTGTTACTTCGAAAGAGGTATTTAATATGGATTTTGTTAAAATACTAGTTGTTAATTTGTAAGAAATTCTATATAATAGCAATTCTGTTGCAGTTCATAAATCCACTTATAAACTTTAGACCAACAAATGAAAATGTCCAGCTGCAAACTAGAACATTTTCACAGAGCAAGAAAAACATTATTAATCTGGCTATATTCAATTGTTGAAGATCTATTGCATTGTGTACAGATTGTAACTAATTTTACGAAGGAAGAAAACCTATGAATAAATATTTTAATAATATTCCACTGAGAAAACATTAATGCTGTGAAAAACTTTGTGATGTTTTTAATTTAAATAGAGAAAGAATAGCGGTATTCAGACATGAGTCAATCAGATTTAGTGTCCGACTATGGCTATTTTCTGAATCAATAAACCCTATTCATAAGACATGTTGATATATTCAGACGAGTCAATTATTGTTTTGACAGACAAAGGAAAGTTTATTTATATAAAAAAGAATTTTAATAAAGCTCAGCCTAAAGGAAACTAAAAATTGTTCAAGTTGTAATAGATTGTAACTATTAATACATAACATCAACACAGACAGCCTTTAACTAAGTTTTAATTCCTTGGAATTTTATTGGAAGACAAAAAAAATTGCTCATAAATTACATGTAGATTTTCTGACATATTGTCAATTGTTATACAATGTAACAACATATATATATATATATATATACACACACACACACACACATACATACACAGATATGTATATATACACGTTTTCATTTGTTTTTGTGAAATTCTCCATTATGTTTACATCAAATTTTTCAATTCAACCCTTGAAATATATATATATATATATATATACACAGACACACGCTCACACACATACATACACCATGTGTTGTGATTAATAAAAATTTTCAGATCTTCAATATATATATATATATATGGGGTTGTACTGTAGAATGAATAGTAAGTGTATGTTGTATATATAGTAAAGAATATGTGACATTTGTCTTGTATGTTATAGGAGCACACTGTATGTATGTATGTATGTGTATATTGGGTGAAAGTAAGTAAGGCTGTGTCGATAAGAAGTTAACTTTTCAACTACATGGTTTCAAGTTCAGTTCTACCATGTGACTTGGGCATTTGTCTTCACACACAGCCTCAAGTTTACCAAAACCTTGTGAGTGAAATTTGGTTGATAGAAGTTGTTGAAATCTGTTGAGAAAGTTAATTTTTTTCTTGGACTTAATCCATTGCCAGGTTTGACATCACTACTTGGCCCTTAGATACCTTTAGCAGGATCCTCTATCAAAAGTATTCAAATTATGTCTCCTGAAGATAACTGCACCTTCAGTCACTAATAAAAACAAACAATTTTTTTCTAATCTATTTCACTTTAACACACTTTATGTGTATTTTACTGAAAATCACAGTAAATTAGAACAGGATATCAAACACTTGGCAACTTTAGTCAATTTAAGAACTAAAGTTATGCTTTAACATAGTGGTTCTCAACCATTTTTTGCCTCTAGATCCCTGTGATTCCTATTTCACTTGAGTGAACTCTCATAACCACTCCATGTTTAAAAAATCCTATTATATCCTTTATAATTAAATATTATTAGGAATTGTATTTAAAAGTTGTTAAAATATTTTGTATATTGTAGAAGTATTAGGTTGAGGAATAATTCATGAGCTTTTTTTTTTTTTTCAAACTTAAAAATGCATACAGAAATAAAATACACTGATAAAATGTTTTGTTATTTAAAAGAGAATTTTTTGCTCTATAAGATGATGTTTTGATTTTTTAATTTTATTGATTTTTGTGTATTTTCAGATCATTAAAATGGAATGTCAAGTAGACAAAACAGCATTTTCAACACCATTTGCTTTTTGCATTTAAACATGGTGTTAAGGCCGCTGAAGCTGCTCATGAGATTTGTGCTGTGTATGGAGAAGGAGCAATGTCTCAAAGTACTGCCTGCTGTAGGATGGATCACACACTGGTTGACCAATTGAGTTCGATGAAGAGCAATTGAATCAACTTCTTCACGAAAATCCACATCAAACGACCAGAGAATTAGTGTAGCAGATGGATTGTGATAAAAAAAAAAACTGTGATGAACCACCTTTACTCAATGGGCAAGGTTTACAAACTTGGCACTTGGGTGCCACACACTTTGAGCGAAAACAACAAAAATCAATGCTCCACAATCGCCACCAGTTTACTTGCTCAACATTGATCAACACATGGCCATAAACAGCGCTTTTTTACTGCATTGTCACTGGTGATGAAACTGGTGCCCTTATGTCAATATGAAACCCAGAACTATGTGGATGGGATGCAAGCTTCTTATCTCACAACCATACCTGTAGCGCCTTACTACACACAAATACACACACATACACACACGATAAGCTTCAGTTCCCTTCTGTCAACCAAATCCACTCACAGAGCTTTGGTCTGCCTGAGGCTATGGTAGAATACACTTGTGAAAGGTGCCATGCAGGGGAGTGAACCCTTACCTATGTGGTTGGGAAGCAAATTTCTTATCACACAGTCATACCTTTAGTTATACAAATGCCACTTTATTTATTTCAATATCTCACTTTATAGTAATTATACATTCTTATTAGCATGCTATATAATATTGTGCTAACAAAGTAGCTTCTATTGGGTCACTTAAAGTGCTAGAAAGTGAAACAGAATCTCTCTTGAATGACACTCTAATGTCTTACAAAAGGAAGGACTCATTAAACACTATAGTACCTCTAAACAACAAGACAGGATGGTGATGGCAACAATGCCTTTCATTATAGGTCTGCTTAATCAATAAACCAACATATTAAAATGAATTTGTGCAGTAGTAATAAAACATGAACATTTGGCTTTTATCTAAGATCTTTCATCTTATATTAACCATTGTATGGGAGTTCATACATACATGTACACACTATAACAACAAGGTGCATTTGTTGTTTGTATCATGGCATATGATCAAAAATATACAGTGAAATGCTGGTAGGAAAAATATTTTGAAATATACTTGGATATTATATGAATCAACTGCAAAGCTAAAATATGTCTTTGATGTGATTCTGCTAAAGAACTAAGTTATAAATAGTTCAATAAAATACTCTACATTTATGTGAGTGAAGAAAGCCAGGATTAAACCACTCTTCAAAGAAACACTCATTTCAGATAATTGTTTAATATTTTACAACTTTCATCTTAATTCTCAAAATCTTAATATCAAAATTTGGTTATAACCTTGCTAAGTTCCAAATGTTAATAATTGAAACTGATTTGTATTCTATATAGTGAAAGTGTGTGTGTATGTGTGTGCATGTATGCTATGTTCAAAGATAAAATTCTAAGTAGCAAAAAAAGATTTGTTCATGGTTATGGTGTTAGTTTATGACACCCTCTATCACGAAGTAACAAAAATATAACAGAAAAAAATATACATCTGTATGGATAGTATCATCAACAGAAGCCTTAACAGTATAGTATAGTATAGGTTTTAATTTGCTTTATATATATATATATATATATATATATATATATATATACTGAAAAACAGCTCAAAATGTTTGGGAATAGACAAATTCCAGTCCATTAAATGAAATGCTAATGGAATCGATTTAGTTCTAACAGAGTTATGTAGTTTGAAGGGAGGTTTTTTTTTTTTTTCTGTAATAGCACTTAAATGTATAGAATCTGAAAGTTGGTTTATTATTTCAAAATTATTATAATTTATATTGCATATTTTGATCTTCAATTTTTATTTGACATACATAAACAGAATTTCTGTTCAATTTATGCATTATACTCTGCCACACGATAACCTGATATCTATAGCTAAATGTTTGTTAGGCAAGCTATTAACTTATCAATGCCAGAAGCTAAAACAATGATAGTTTACATGAATAAAGTTTCTTATTTAGGTGAAATAGTAGATGTTAGAAACGGATTTCTAGTATTTCTAAAATATTGAATTAAGAAATTTGAAAATGTAATGAGATGTGATCAGAATAGTGACGGTTGATGTAAAGAACATAGGAAAGCAACAGTTCATAGATCATAGTCAAAATGTAATACTAATATTCTAAAGATGGTAATCAAAAATACTAATATATTTCTATGAGAGAAAAGCTGAACATTAGAAGCATCAGTTGTGGCGTGCAAGAGAGACGATTGCGCTGGTATGGACATGTGGTGAGAATGGAGGAGGATAGCTGCGTGAAAAAGTGCCACACCCTAACAGTTGAGGGAACCCGTGGAAGAGGTAGGCCCAGGAAGACCTGGGCTGAGGTGGTGAGGCAAGACCTTCGTACATTGGGCCTCACCGAGGCGATGACTACGGACCGAGACCTTTGGAAATGGGCTGTGCGTGAGAAGACCCGGCAAGCCAAGTAAGATCGTTGCCAGTGCCCCTGGACTGGTTCTTGTGCGGGTGGCACATGAGATGCACCATTTTGAGCGTGGCCGTTGCCAGTACCGCCTGACTGGCTCCTGTAGGATTTTCGAGCGAGATCGTTGCCAGTGCCCCTGGACTGGCTTGTGCGGGTGGCACATAAAAGACACCATTTCGAGCGTGGCCGTTTTCGTGCGGGTGACACGTAAAAGCACCCACTACACTCTCTGAGTGGTTGGCGTTAGGAAGGGCATCCAGCTGTAGAAACTCTGCCAAATCAGACTGGAGCCTGGTGTTGCCATCCGGTTTCACCAGTCCTCAGTCAAATCGTCCAACCCATGCTAGCATGGAAAGCGGACGTTAAACGATGATGATGATGATGATGATGAGTCTTAATTGCAGCTTAATTACTCAGTATTTTCCTTATTATTTATAAATATGACATCTATAACCCCATGAGACAAAAGGTTATGATCAACTTTGTCTGGCTTTCTGTACAATCAATGTAAATAGATTCAAGCCCCATAACTTTATAGATAGAGAGATAAAATAATCCCAAACAGTTTGTGAAGAATATTTACAATTTTTGCTATGTATTGGCACTTTTACAGCTCAGAAGGTAAGTATGATACTGTTGTGTTTATTTTATTTATAGAAATATATCCCCCAAATAAAGGAAAAAGAAAATCAAATTAAATACTAGTGGTGATGGTGGTGGTTGGTGGTGCCTTCCTGCAAAGTGAATATTATCATCAGATATGTTATATTACTACTGCTGCAGATTATATTCCAGTTCAATATTATTGAAAATACAAGTTGAGAATGGCTTTGTTTCATTCTAGTATTGCCAGTATCATTTTCCGCATGCAAGGGAAAAATATTTCAGAATATAAGATATTCAGCTGAAATCAAGCACAAGACACATTTATTATGTCTAAAAAAAAAAAAAAAGAAAAAAAATGACAATGTAATCAGCAAAGTTGAAACCAGTAAATGGCAATATACTTAAAGAAATATACTAGAAGATGATACAACTGAGTCAAATATTCATAAAATACCATTCATATATGTTTCAACGTTGAAGATAAAAACTATACAGCAGTAAATAATAATGAATACTTAGGTTTAGGATTAATGAGTGCCAATGCAAGAAACACTCAAGTCTTAAGTCATTGTATAATGTCTACCAATTAATGACAGAAAAATAGATAATTAGGTCAATTAATTTAATTAGATATCAGAAATGATGAATATGAAAAGAAATACTGAATATCATTATCATTTTGCAGGATAAATTTTTATAATTAGTTTCAGCAAAAATGTAAACTGCGTACAATATATATTATTTTCTAATCTAAAAAGAAAGAGTCAGAATTATATAGCAACTTTATTAACTGACAGAAATGGAACCACAAAGCATATTAATATCAAATAGCAATATTGTACTAAGACAATTCAATTACCAAAACAATAACGAACAACATTTTTCAACTGATAGCAAGACCAAAAGCAATCCAGAGTATTTACCTACACTCTAAGATGAGAAGCAGAGAAATGGGTGAAACATGAGGTAATCACATGGGGGAAACATGAGGTAAACATGATATACAAGAATGAAGCTGGGAACATGCAAACCACTGCAATTTATTAATAGAAACAGTCCAGTTATATCTTTATGCAATAAAATTCGTTAATTTCACAACTGTTATATATATATATATATATATATATATTTTTTTGTCATCTGAACTATTAATCATATCAAAATGCATACAGAAATGTCTAAAAGAAAGTGAGTAAATTTATGCAGGCTTCCATCAATCCAAATTTTCGTTTGACACAGAGGAAACAAAAAATAGTGAAGAGATGATATATTCTGTTGGCAGAAAGCTGTTGTTTTTATTCATTTAGTTCATAAAGAAAACATGATGGCTTACTTTCTTGGATTTTATTAGATTTAGAATAGAAATTTTCCTCTGATCAAAAAAACAAAGACTTGACGTAAACTTCACTGAAGCATAACATTTAATATGTTCCGATAATTTCTGGTTGAATGAAAATACAAACTTAATCTCAAGAAATAATAAAGTGCTTTTCTGAGTGTATAAAGAATGGCTTTAAACATATCCAATAGTTCTCTGTAAAACTATCACTCCATTAAAAAAAATATTCTTGATATTTTATTGAAAGCTGTAATATTTTCTTTGATTTTCATTGAATGGGTTTTAAATCAACTTTCTCATAAGGATGAAGAAACTTAGGCAATAACATTAACGTCGAATGATATTTAAGATAACTATTTCAAGATAAGTGATTTGTTAATTTAGATTTTGAAAGATTTCACAACCACAATGCTACAACAGGTATAGAAGAGAAAAATCTCAATATATCCAATATGAAAGCCATCTTTCATTATCAACATCATTATTCCAACAAGCTGGCAGAATCATTAGCACGTTAGGCAAAATACTTAGTAATATTTCGTCTGTCTTTATGTTCTGAGGTCAAATTCCACTGAGGTTGACTTTACTTTTCATCCTTTTGAGGTTGATAAAATAAGTACCAGTTGTGTTGTGGGGTTGATGTAATTGACTATCTCTGCCTCCAAATTTCAGGCTTTGTGCTTATGGTCAAAAGGAATATTATTATCATTATCATTATTAGGGGGGGGGGGGCATGGAGGCAAAGTGGCTGAATTCCTTTTGAGTGTTGGGCCTCATGGAGCTAATGACCAAGACCTTTGGCATTATGTTGTGCTTGAGAAGAAGACCCATCAAGCTGAACAAAATCACAGTCATGGCAGATACTGGTGTCACACAAATGGCACATAAAAGCACCCATTACACTCTCAGAATGGTTGGCATTAGGAAGGGCAACCAGCCATAGAAAACCATGCCAAATCAGACAGGAGCCTGGTACAGCTTTACAACGTGGCAGCCCAGTCAAACTGTCCAACCCATGCTAGCATGGACAACAGACGTTAATTAATGATGATATGGTGGGCGGGCAGAATCATCAGCACTCCTGACAAGATACTTAGCGACATTTCATTTATCTACATTCTGTGTTCAAATACTGCTGGAGTTGATGAAAATAAGAACCAGGCCAAAATAAAATCCAGGCCTTGTGCCTTTAGCAGAAAGGATTATTATTATTATTATCATTAAATAATTTAGAAATAATATACAAGGAAAAACAGAATGTTTTCTATTTGTAGGAAAGTTATAGTTTAAAACAGAGATGAAAAGCACATGCCAACATTTTCTTTTTTATTGCAGAGAAGGTGGAAAATGTTGCAGGTAAACAATTGGAAACTAACGACAAGAGAGAATAGGAGCTAGTATTGCATAGTTATGAGTATATAAGCCAAAGGTGATTACATGTGTAAGAGAAAATCTTAATGCTAAGTAAGAATTGGTAAATGATATATTATATATACACAGATTGTATTATATACACAATAATATATATATATTCAATTATGAATTGAAAGCAGCACTAGTGTTGTAAACGTATTCAATTGCACATGGTGAATGTATGTTTTGCATGTTTGCCAGTTTGTTGTGGTTTAGTGCTTTGAGGATGACTTGCTCATAATGCTGGGTGTTAAAACACCTGAAAGTCTTGCAAACAAAAAAACAAAACAAAAGCACATACATTGAGCATGTGTGGTTGATAATTTATATGGCTGTGCTGTGAGATTAAGAAGTTTGCTTCCTTAACATGTGACTTTAAGTTTAATCTTATGGTATAGCACCTTGGGCAAGTGTCTTCTAATATATTGCTCTGGGCAGACAAAAGCTTCGCAAATGGATTTGTAGAAAGAAACTGAAAGAAGCCTATCATGTGAGTGAGATAGATAGATAGATAGATAGATAGATAGATAGAGAGAGAGAGAGAGAGAGAGAGAGAGAGAGAAAGAGAGAAATAGAGACACCAATTTCTTGACATTGCATGAGCAACAAAAGCAAGCAATACTGCCATACCAGCATTCATTTCAGGTCTAGCATGAAATTACCTTGCTAGTAAACAAGTGAGATTTGGCAAGAAGAAGGGCATCTGACCATAGAAAATCTGCTTCAACAAATTCTGTCTGACTCCTGAAAACTTGGAAAAGTAAACAATAAACTGATGATAATGATATCCTATCATCCTCATTTAACATCTATATTCAACAACTCAAAGGGCTATGTTAGACTCCAATATCTGCTTTGGCAAAGTTTGTATGACTGGATGCCCTCTCTAATGCCCACCACTTTACAAAGAGTACCAGGTGCATTTTTCGTGGCACCAGCTCTAATGAATTCATCAAGTAACTTACAAGAAAAAACTGCTTGACAGAGTGGAGATGCAGTACAAAGGAATGTGGCTATGTGCCAGGTGTTGAGAGGTTTAAAGTACAACCGAAGGACAGGAATAGGTGTCTTGCTGTAGAGGAGATACATAGCTATTCCAGCAGGAATGGGAGAAAGGATACAAAAGTAGCGTCAAAGTGTACTCTCAAAGTACAAGATGGAATATATAAGATCAAAGTAGAGTTGAGATATTTTCATAGCCAACAAACAGTTATTTACAGGAAAGCAATCACCAACCAAAACGTAATTTCAAAACAAATGTGCTGACCAGAAACAAAATCTGGCAGTAATTTATTTACTCATAGTTGTGAGACTTACACTACAGACTTATCATATACTTACACATATGAATGTATACACACACACACACACACACATTCACATTTATACATACACACATGTCCATATATATATATATATATATATAATGTGAAAATTATAAGGGTAGAAAATTTAGAAAATATTTTCATACCGGTGGTTAGCATGCATAATAAAAGTCAATAGACAACATATTTCTATAATTTTTGTTTCCATTCTCTTTGGAATTACTTTTTTTTTTTGTGGTTTGAGTTTGGCTGCCCTTTCTAGCATGTAAGGCGTCCTGCCAAGGGTCACCTCCCTGTGTATAAATCCTTATACATTTTTATACATATATATATATATACACACACACACACACACTCACACATACACATTATCATCATCGTTTAACCCTTTAGTGTTTAAACCGGCTGTATCCGGCCCAAATATTCTATACATTTTATGCTCTGCAATGTTATTCTAAAAATAAGCAATTACATCTTTCCTATCTTGAAGCTACAAAATAATATCAGATAAATTTTTTTAAATGTGAATAAATAAGAATTACTTTTGACAAATTAATCTGAACGCTAAAGGGTAAAAGTCTACGTTCCATGCTGTTACAGGTTGGGCAGTTTGACATCAGACTGGTCCAAAGACTGCATACTCCGAAGTCTCTTTTGCCATAGTTTCTAAAGTTCGATTCTCTTCCTAACACTAAGTGCATTATAGAGTATACAGTACAGTTCTATATTTAAGAGATGAGGAATTATTTACATTATTTACATTTGACGGATATTCGTCCTCATCTTGTTTGTTGTTAACACAACGTTTCGGCTGATATACCCTCCAGCCTTCGTCAGGTGTCTTGGCGAAATTTCGAACCTGGGTTCTCATTCCAATCGATGTTACTATTATTATTATTATTATTATATTATTATTAGTATTATTATTACTATTATTAATCAGGTCGCTGCAGTGAATCGAACTCGGAACCTTGGGGTTAGTAGCCTGCGCTCTTAACCACTACGCCATATGCCCGATACGAATGAGAACTGAGGTTCGAAATTTCCCCAAGACACCTGACAAAGGCTGGAGGGTATATCAGCCGAAACGTGTTAACAACAAACAAGATGAGGACGAATATCCGTCAAATGTAAATAATGTAGAGTATACAGTGTTCTTTATTTTTTTATGTTGCACAAGCACAAGATCAAATTTGAGTAAGTGGGGCTACAATAGGCAATGAGGTGGCTTTATGCCAATTGGTGACAGATTAAAGTGAGAAGGAAGGGATTGGAATAGACCATCTTGGAAAGATAAAAGACAAAATTGACCTCAGCAAAAATTAAGCTAAGAATGTAAAGAGCCAGAAGGAGCACAGTTCAACTAAAGACTCTGCTAGCTCATTATGATGATGATGATGATGATAAAATAGGCAAGAGAAGAAAAGAGAGAGGATGGGTGAAAGGAAGAAGGAAGAGACATGGTTGGGCAGGTTGTAAGACCATGGGAGAGACATAGTAAATAGGAAATGGGAGATACACAGATAGGAGAGGAAATTGATCAATGCAAATTGTGAGTAGAGAGGACAACTGAAATATGCACTTCTGTTCACATTCAATTACTACAAAAGAATAGTCAGTTACAGAGATGATGGTTGATGAGAATATCTTGAGGATGAAATCTGGAATGTGAGGGGACAGCTGTGCATATATATATATATATATATATATATATATATATATATATATATATATATATATATATAATCATCTTCAAAATGGAGATGAACACCATTCCTCCAGTTATTGGCTCAGAAAATTGTTAAAGTATTAAGGCATTTTTCTTAATATGAAACCAATGGTAGCCTTAATACACAAATAAAGAAATTCTATCCACCAATGCAGCGTTGAACACTGATTCTCATTGTTCTATATATACACAAACACACACTGTTTCCGGAATCTCAATTTCTCTGATGAGCATGTCCTTTATTCACCATGAAGTTCAAGGCTCTGAGATCAATCTTTACCATTTCACTTCTTGTCATCCTAAGTTTCTCTCTTTTGCAACCTCCATCTTCATTAAGTAAACAGAACTTCTTTACACACCTGTCCTCATCCATATACATCATATATCCATGCCAGCACAGTCTTCTTTCATGCACACTACACCTGACTCTTCTTGTACTTTATAGCTTATCAGTCATGCACACTTACATTGCACACCTAAGCAGAGCATGCCAGCTTCATTTGCTTCCAGTCTTCTCAAGACCTATGCATTCAAGGCCCATGTCTCACTACCATGCAGCATTGAAGTTCAAAGACAAGCATTGTACAATCTGTTCATTTCGCTCTGCAGAAAAAAAAAAAACTCTTGTAGCCAAAAATGGCTACAAGACTTATATATATATATAAGTCAGTAAATAGTGAGGTTGTGTTAACCGCAGGTGGAGAAATAATAGGAAAATGAAGAATAAGGCAGAATGCTAAACTGGAAGCATATTTTAATAAAGATTTCTAACCAGCTTTCATTGCAAAGCAAATTTTCAAGAAGGAGAATGAAAATGTTTTTTACAAAGAAGTACAAAATGAAGAAAATAATATATAAAAAATAAATATACCAATACATTATATTGTCTTTGAGCTTTTAAAGTTCAATGGTAATCCATGTATATAATGGTTGGAGAAATAAGGATGCATGAGGATTGAGAGTTGTGTTAGGTTAAAAAAAAGAGAAAAGGGGCTAAAAGTTTGTGTTAAGTAGGAAGTGTGGTGTCAAAACAGGAAGTGTGTGTAAAGGGAGACAAATCTTTTTAGTTGGAGTTATGAACTCTTTTTCAACAGGAACTAAAAACATTTGTCTCCCCTTACACACACTTTCTGTTTTGACACCACACTTCCTGCTTAACACAAACTTTTAACCCTTTTTTTAAACCTAACACAACTCCCAATTCTCATGCATCCTTATTTTTCCAACAGAATTTTAAAATTTTCTGTTGGCTTGCTTTCCTTGTTTCAACATGCTGTGTATTTATAGTGAGAAATATTCTATGTGGTTAGATGATCTAAAGTTTATTTTTCAGCATATTGGTATAGAAAACTTTTTTTCTTTTGCCCTTATTTATAATTGTGTATAAATTTCACCTTAAAAGGTAAGTTAATATGCTGGCCACTGAAAATTATTTTTGAAAAATTTTATCCTTATATTAGAAGTATATATATATATATATATGTATATATATAAAACAAATAATAAATGAGTATATGCATATATATACGTACAGGTATGTGCATACCTACGTCTACCTGTATATATAGGTGCATGTCTGGGTACAGGACATTGAAAACAAAACGTAGACAAGAAAATAATAATAACCAGAGTACAGAAAACACGCAAGCCACATAGAAAACATTTTCCTTCATCAGCTACCCCATATATATATATATATACATACATAGACACATAGTATACATATATATATTATACGTGTAAAACTGGCCATAAGTTTAGCATATAGGTTCATATGGATATGTTTAGAATTGCAACTATATATATATATATATATATATATATATATATATATATATATATATAAGAACACGTACATAAAACAAAACATACAGATCTGCACATATACTGATGCCAAATACTTGTACATGCACACAAACATGCACATCTAACATGTCTATGTTGTTGAAACTCTAATGAAGAAGCCTTGGATCTTGGTTTGAAACTGGCTCTCCTTTTCCATTGGTTAGAAATCAAGAAACAAAACTAAACAGCTGCATACACATGCTTATGTACATACCCATACACACATATTTATATAGATAGATAAATAGATAGATATATTCATGTGTCCTTGATTCATGCATGCATATACATATAAACTTACATAAATATAAAAGTGTGTGAGTATAGCCACATATATATATATATATATATATACGCACACACATGTATACACATCTTTATTCATACATATATGCACACTACATAACCATCCAATCATATTTACACATACATTCACACACACACACACACACATGTATGTACAGATGACTGGCTCCTTAGTTTCCTTGTAAAATATTCCACTTATATGTTACCGAGTCATTGCTTAACCTGGAGTTAATATAGAAGAAAATCTGTCAAGAATATTGATCCTGATAGTGAAGGAACATTCTAACTGCCTCACCTGGTCTGAACCTAATAATCTGTTAAACCATTAATATTCAGTTAGACTATTTTTTTTATTATCTTTTATCCATTACATGCTTCAGTCATTAGACTGTGGCCATGCTGGAGCACTACCTTGAAGGGTTTTTAGTTGAATGAATCGATTCCAGCACTTATTTCATTTTTAAAGCCTGGTACTTATTCTATCGATCTCTTTTGCCAAACTGCTAGGGTATGGGAATATAAATTCACTGACACCAGTTGACAAGTGGTGGTGGGAGACAAACAGAAGCACAAACACACACATAATGGACTTCTTTCAGTTTCCATCTACCAAATCCCCTCACAAGGCTTTGGTTGGTCCGAGGCTATAGTAGAACTCACTTGTCTAAGGAGCCACACGGTAGGATTGAACTAGGAACTATGTGGCTGGGAAGCAAACTTCTTACCACACATCCACACTTGTGCCTATTCCTGAAGAATCAAAATGAAGTCACTTTTGTTTTATATCTTAATTATCCTAAATGAAACTCAAAAATTTATTTTTCCGTAAATAGTTTAAAGATACATTGGAAGAAGAATCTTTTCTCCACTATTATTTATGTGACTTCTATTTTACTTCCTTGCTAAAACTTTCCAGTCTTACATAATCCTCCACTAGTGATGGAATAATAAATTTGCCTGACAGTACATTACTTGGAAACTTATCAAGTCAAACAACACAACTGTACTGATTTTCTTAGGTTAAAGACAAAAGAGTAAAGACTTTCCATATTATCTACTCAGCTTATTATATGTACATATTTTATCGGGCTTATAGTAATTTGAACTAATAATTTTAAATCTTCAGTTTTTCCTCTCCATTCTTTCAGAGTCGCTAACAACACCCCATAAATCAATATATTAAGCATTAATATCATTCACCCTTATTCTTTGGCACTATACAAAAACCAATTTTGAGCAAGACTCTAAACAAAACAAAATGCTATCTTGCTACTTTTTATTGCAGCCACAACCTATTGCTGTAATTAGTTGAAATTTCAAATAAAAATGTTTCATCAAATAAGTTAATTTTACAATATCTACCAGATATCTTGCGTTATTTAAAATATATAATATTTCCCCACTTTTTCTTTTTTGAATGTGGGTGGGGTTTATTGACTGTTATCTCTCTCTTCATATAAATTACATTGTTCACATATATAAACATACTGAAACATTTTTGCAGATATTGCATATTAGTAGTTTCCTTACTACATTACGGTGGCTTTCATACTGTTTGTATCTATGAAATTAAAAACTTACAGTGTCAGTCAAAATGATGAAGAATTAGGTATGGTAAGGAAATGGTATTTTAGTTCCTCTTAATTTTGTCTGAAAGAAACATCTTTGTCATGGCATTTGCAGGACCAATAAGACAAATGAAATCGATGTGGTTAATATTTCACAAGTAGACAGATTCAAGGAAATCATGAGTAGAACAGGAATTCCAGTGAGAAAGAAACACCAGGAAGAGTATTTACTTCATGCAAGACCTAACAGAGGAGTAACAGTGAGTGATTAGAAGAGGAAACATGAGTGACTTGGGAGCATTTGAGAAGAGGTAGTACAAGCCCAACCACATCTTAGAAGCATAGGCCACTGTAATAAACTAGTAGGGAACCAGTCATATGATTTAATCTTGTCTTCCTTGCTGTATTTAAGTATTTCAGCTCAAACATGCATTAGCCATTCAAAAACTGTTAACTTCATATAAACATTTACTATTTGTTATATGACATCAAAATGACACTGCAGCTCTGTGACCAGGTTGCAGTTCATGCAATGAAAACTTTGACGCCTAATAAATAATGTTTAATTAATGTTAACAGTCTTTGTGTTTTTGAATGGCTAATATGTATGTTCTATGCTGCTATCCTTTTAGTTTCAACACAGTTTCAAATCAAGTCACTTGCATGTCAAGTACACCTCCGAGATAAATACACCTATTCTAGTAATCATTATAGTGGAAACTTCAACTAATTATAAAGATAAATTGTGTTTGCAATATAAAGGACAACTTTTAATAAAGAGTTCATAGCTGAATGATTCAACTGGCCTTACCCAACAATGACCAGTCAAAGACGAGTGCACTACAAGAGAAAGCATTCCTAATCACTATGGAAACCATACAATAATTTACAAAAGTCAAACATTTGCTCAATCCATGCATTGGACTCTCAAAGATGAAACAAATCATGCAAATGTCTTTGTTAAATGGACATTCATAATGTAAGCATGATATATTACTTCAGAAAAGAGCACTATTTTCCTATACATTAACTCACTAATAATGGTTTGAACTAATATTTAATTCATACTTGATTTTAGTCAGCCATGCACAATGATATCAGACATGTCCTCGTTCAACACAGAAAATATATTGTACAACTAAATTGATACAGGAACAGTTGTTTAAATATTGCAAACATGTAGAATATTTATTTATTACCTTCATGACAAATCACATTAAGCTACTTTTAATGCATAATATTTTTTTTTAAAGGTTTATATGATGTTGGGGGATGATTCCTTGAGGCTTCAAAATGAACATTTTGTTTAAGAAAGAGAAAAGTATTTTTTGAATCATTTGACTATTAAAGCTGAAGAAGGCTTTCCAATTTCTCCAAAACAGGATTTGGTCTGAAATGCCAGGAAATCCTTCTCCTGATGACAGATGAAATTTCCATCAATTCACCTTCTCTGTTCACTATGCCTGGAAGGAATGGGAGTAGAGTCCTGTTTCTTTACACTTTACATGTTTGCAATGTATAAAACTATCACAGTATTTGAAACCACATCAGCTAACAACTATATACCATTTATACAATATCAAACCATAAATACTCAACATTTGATAGTTCTTGACAACAGTAAATATCACAGATTTTAATAGGAAATGCTAAAAAATGTTCTAGTAATGAACTAATATTGGTTTCAAATTTTGGTAAAAGACCAGCAATTTTCAAAGTAAAGGAGGGTATAAACTGATTACATCAACCCCAGTGTTCAACTGGTACTAATCTTATCGACCCTGAAAGGATGAAAGGCATAATCGCCCTCAGTGGAATTTGAACTCAGAACATGAAAATTGGTGAAATGCCTCTAAGCATTTTGCCTAGCATGCTAATGATTCTGCCAGCTTTGTCGCCTTACAGCATTACAAAACAGATTTCAAATTTTGGCACAGGACCAGCAATTTCGAAGGAGGGATAAGTCTATTACACCAACCCCAGTGTTTAACTGCTATTTTCTTGACCTTGAAAGAACAAAAGGAAAAGTGGACTTTGGCAGAATTTGAACTCAGAATGTAAAGACAAACGAAATGCCACTTAGCACTTTTTCTCCAAGCTCACAACCCTCAGCAGTGAAAGTAATATTAACAACAATAATATCATTCCTATTAAGATGCAGTGAAATGCCATTTCAACAACAATAAATAGATAGAGAAGAAATAATTTCCATAAAATAATAACTTCAAGATAAAACCAATTAGGTTGAATTCCTAATAAGCAACAAAGAGCGTTATATTGCACTATTGTAGAGTATAATGGCAGTGTTGCTAGAAGAACTAAAACTGCTAGCTATTATGAGAAAAGAGATAATTCAGATCATTGATATCTCACTAAAGTATTTACTAGTGATATTAGCAGAACTACCAACCATTAGATAGTAATTCCCACAATGCATTGCAATATCTCCTTCTGCATCTTATAATTTATTAATATATTTGTAATGGAATATAAACAAAAGCATCAGTGACCTATATGATTGAAGTCTTGGCCAACAACAAAAGAATGAAATCATAGATTTGATCTGAAGGTAGTGAAGGGAAGGGCTGAAGAGATTGGAGGGCATGTCTAAAGTGGAGGCAATGGAGGAAGAGAGTGGAGGTATGAGGAGAGTGGAGACGAGGAGTAAGAGGAGAATGGAGGCGAGGGGTATGAGGAGAGTGGAGGCGAGGGGTGTGAGGAGAGTGAAGGCGAGGGGTGTGAGGAGAGTGGAGGTGAGGGGTGTGAGGAGAGTGGAGGCAAGGGGTATGAGGAGAGGTGGTGATAAAAATGAGTGGAGGCAAGAAGAATGAGGAGTGGAAGCAAGAGGAATGAGGAGAGTGGAGGTGAGGGGTATGAGGAGAGTGGAGGTGAGAGGAATGAGGGGGGTGGAGGTGAGGGGTATGAGGAGAGGTGGTGATAAAAATGAGGAGTGGAGGCAAGAAGAATGAGTGGAAGCGAGAGGAATGAGGAAAGCGGAGGTGAGAGGAATGAGGAGAGTGGAGACGAGAGGCATGGAGAGGGTGGAGGGGAGAAGCATGGAGAGAGTGTGGGTGAGAAGCATGGAGAGAGTGTGGGTGAGAAGCATGGAGAGAATGGAGGTGAGAGGTACAGAGAGAGTGGAGGTGAGAGGCAGGGAAAGAGTGGAGGAGAGAGGTATGAAGAGAGTGGAGGAGAGAGGTATGGACAGAGTGGAGGCAAAGTTTAAAATAGTGGAAGTAAAAGCTGATGAAGTGGAGGTAAGGAATGAAGATGTAGATGTAATGACTGACGAGGTGTAAGTGAGGATCGTTGAAGTGAAAGTAAGGACTTGAGATGTAAAAACCGTTTCTTTAGTTGCAGAAATCCAGGAAGATGATTCCAGTTAATGATACAGAAACAGCAGTTTTGTACATCTTCATATCTTCATCATATAAAACACCATAAGATTGCAGACTGGTGAGTTAGACATGTTTCTCCCCGACTAAGAAAATGAAAGACTTTGACTATGCTAATGGAATAGACCAGTAAGACCATATGTATGCTAACTCTTGGATAATCTACAATAATTCATTGATTCAGACTGTGGTGGTTGTTAAGATTTCTATCAGTTGGTCATTTTTGTGTCAGATTTAGAGCTTTGTGACTTGGTATCTACATAATATAAATAATTATGCTTGATGAGTGGTGAGTAGCTAATATAAATAATTGAAGTAATAAAGACTAGTAATAATGCCACACAGTTTGATGTTAGTGTAAATAGATTTATCATGGATCAATTTATGGACTCGTTAATAGTCATTGCTGTCATTCAATACAAGGTTACCGCTTATTATGCAGACACATATTTAACCCTTTAGCATTTAAAGCAGCAATATCTGGCCTAAATATTCTACTTGTTTCTGTTCAAATTGACCAGATCTGACCTCTCACAGCTACCCTAAAATGTCATTCTAAAAATAAACAATTACATCATTGAAATCTCAAAGCCACAAAATAATTAATTCAAAACAATTTGAATAAATAAGCATTATGATTGACAGAGTAAACTGAATGCTAAAAGGTTACAGGTATTGAAGCCGGTGTATTTTAATCTTTTACATTTTTTGCAGACATAAAGAATTCAGAACTATATTATTAAATGTTTCTTTTTTTATATATAAAATAATTTTTGTAACTGTATTTCTAATTATAAAAAACAACTTTAAAAAATAATCAAGAATTGTAATGGTTTTAATAAATTAATCATATTTATAATTCAGTCAGTGTTTAAAACTTAAATGATTCTTATATTAAATTATGATGGTTTTTAAATTTAAATATGAACATATTGAAATGTAAGGTTCTGTAACATAGAACAAGCAGCAATCTAAGGCAAAGTAGTATTAAATGTTTTAAGACAGGAGGGTATGATCTGAAAGAGATTGGGCTACTATTTCTAGCAAATCAAGTAACAGTGTAGAGGCTTCTTGTTGATTTGATTGATATATTAATTCATTCTCTATGTAAAATAGGGAAATCTCCAATATACTAGTTCTATAAAATTTCTGTTGTAATAAATTAATGAACAACTTTCTAAATCCTCATCATCATTTAACATCCACTTTCCATGCTGGCATGGGTTGGACAGTCTAACAGGAGCTGGCAAGCCAGAGAACTATACCGGGCTCTACTATCTGCTTTGGCATGGTTTTTATGGTTGGATGTCCTTCCTGATGTCAATCTAAAACTTAATCAGAATGATAATAATTATTATTATTAAGTATTTTCAGCATCATGAACATGTACAGCTATAACTTCATATAGCTAGAAAAACTGATTGTAAGCTTACCTGATTTTGTTTACAACAAAGAACCTATAAGATATAACTATATACAGCTATGTAGAAAGCTTTATAAATAAATTAAAAAATCTAAAATGGAAATGGTATTTTCTCATTAACAGACGCACTAAGAAACGAGCCTGATATCCAATGATTAAAGGCTATAATAGGTCTAATATCCAATGAACAAAGGCTGTAAAAGTTTTAATATCCATTGAGTAAGGGCTATAAAGATCTGATATCAAATGGTTATGGGTTATAATGGGTTTGATATCCAATGATTAAGGGTTATAACAGCTCTGATATCCAATGATTAAGGGTTATAACAGCTCTGATATCCAATGAATAACAGCTGTAAAAGTTCTGATATTCAATGATTAAATGGCTTTAAAATTGCAACACAACAGAATCTAGCTTACACTAAATTTTGTTTTATTTTTAAATCGATAAAAAAAAAAAAGGAGGGGTGGATTTTATAATTAAAATGTTTGAAATAGAATCTGCAAAAGAAAGTCTCAAGCACATGTAGGGACTGAATCTGATATCTTGCACAATAGTCAACTGTCAGAACAATAATAATACATTGAAATAATAGTAAAGCTATTTACACAAAAGTAAGACTAAAATGCACATTTTTAACCATATAAAGGAAGAAGAGAGGTTCCTAAGATTTAGGGATGAACTTTTCACTTTACCCAGTACTATATTAATGTCTTATAAGGACTTACAATTACAAAAAGCAATTTATAAAAGAATGTGCATCTATCATTAAAGCAATAAACACAACTAGGTACACACATACAAGCAACTGTATAAGTGTACAAAAATATCTGTCACATCTAAAAGTTGTTGGGTGCACAGAAAAAACAATACTGAAATACATTTTCCATATTCATATAATATTAAAAAGAAGCAAGCCTATAGCTAGTTGTGCATTTCTAAGCAACATCGAGACCATCTATCAATAACACTGCAATATTATATCATCGCAAACACCACCATTAAACCATTATTACCGTTTTTCATGATATGTCCAACATATTGTCACATCATCACACGTGTTGGCCGTTAGCACCTTCACAACATTATCAATTTTTTCAACATTAACAACATAATCACTTCTATAATGAGCAATTAAAGTCCTACTTCACAATACTCACTTCAAAAACGGGAACCTGCATGCCATGTTGCTGTTGGTAATTTGAGTGAAACAGGTCAGTCTTGTGTAGATACACATTAGTTTAAAACAGAGGCCATATGAGAAAGAAACCATCTGTTGACACTTACGCTTGGCATTATGCTTCCTTTTTCCCCTTTAGGTCATCTTACACATCATCTAAGTCGTCTGGTAATAGTCCTGAAACGTCACATGATAGAAAAAAGGAAGAGATGAGACAGCAACTAACTAGAGCTTAAGAATGGCTTAACTGTTACAAGAAGTTAGAGGGTGCTGAAGCAACAGATGAGAGCCAAGAGCAGAGGAGACACAGCTAGCAGTATATAGTGTTAAGTTAGAAAGCTTCTGAATCTGTTGTAAAAATAAGTGCATGTAGATGCACACTTTTGTGCATGTACATAAATATTCACACACACATATATATAGATATATATAGTTCATAGATGAGAATCAGATGTTCTCCGTATAGAATACACTTAGTAGCGCTCAAGAGAATTAAACTTGAACAGGCATAAAATTTATTGTAGGGATAAGCAAGTTAGACAGGTCAATATATAAAGTTTTACTATATTAATGCATGAAATACAAAAATATATATATATGTTTACACATAAAAAAGGTCCAACTTACACAAAATACAAATGATATAGAGGATTTCTTCAACCCCTCTAACCCTTCTATGTCATTTGTATTTTGCGTAAGTCGAACCTTCTTGTATGTAAACATAAATACATTTCTTGTATTTCATATATTAATATAGTAAAACTTCATATAATGATCTGTCTAACTTGCTTGTCCCTACATTTATTTATATAGGTATATTTATATATACATACATAACATCTCACACACAACAGTATCAAATAAAAATTTTGTTTTTAATCATTTGATTGAAAATCTGAAATTTTATAATGTCACTTAACATGAAGATATACAACTAAAATATTTACCAGCAACACAAATGACCTTTACAAAGCAGTTCTTACAATACTTCAAAACACTTGTTTCCAATTACTTAAGCTAAAATATTTTCTTTTTCCTTTCATCCACTAATTTGTTACAATTTCTGGTAGTTTTAAAGAATACAGTGACTGTAATTAAATAAATACCCTAGTACTAAATTTCAATAAAATTACACACTTTGCTTGATACATCCAGTTGGTTTTCTTTAGAGTTAACTAGACTGTGCAAACAAGTGTAATTTATATACACATGAGATGTGATCAAAGTTTTTGGAGGAGTTCACCAGCTGTGATTATATAGTTCAATGGAAATGTGTATACAACAAATGGTCATAATTGGTCATTTTTAAGATATCAAACCCCTGTTCAAATGTTTTTTGAGATTTTGTAAGGCATGGCCGTGTGGTAAGAAGCTTGCTTCCCAACCACATGGTCCTGGGTTCAGTTCCACTGCATGGCACCCTGGGCAAATGTCTTCTACTATAGCCTTGGGCTGACTAAAGCATTGTGAGTGGATTTGGTAGATCGAAACTGAAAGAAGCTCATTGTGTGTGTGTGTGTGTGTGTGTGTGTGTGTGTGTGTGTGTGTGTGTGTGTGTGTGTGTGTGTGTGTGTGTGTGTGTGTGCATGCATGCATGTATGTGTGTGTGTATCTCTGTGCATCTAACTGTTTGTGTTTGTTCATCATTGCTTGAGAACTGGTGTTGGTGTGTTTACATCCCTATAACTTAGCAGTTCGACAAGAGACTGACAGAATGAGTATCAGGCTTCAAGAAAAAAAAAAGAAAAAGAAAAAGCAGTAGAATAGATTCATATGACTAAAAATTCTTCAAAGTGGTACCCCAGTATGGCTTCAGTCTAGTGACTGAATTAAGTAAAAGATAAAAAGTTATTCTAGAAAAGTTCTGTGATTTTTATGATGGCTGATAAATTCAAGCCACACACATGTGATAAACATTGCTTGAAGCAAGTTTGCCACTTTGGTGCTTAAAATGCATTATAAAGCTTTTGCCAAGCATTCTTTAAGCTGAACACAAGTTTTTGAGTGACGTTTCATGGCTGGTCGAATGTTGGTTGAAGATGATGAGAGTTCAGGTAAGTAATCACAAGTAAAATGCCTGAAAGTGTGAAAAAAAAATCTTTGTGAACTCATCCACTGTAACAATCTGTTGGCCCTCTCACATAAATGGAATCAGTTGTTGAGTCTGACAGGAGAATCTCATGGTAAACCTAGACATACAACTTGTTGCTCTTATATTTGTTTTCTGGTTCTTGACAAGTAGCAGCACCTTGATGTGGGCCCAAGAGCCATGTTGAATGAAACAGAAGTTGAAATAGTAACGCCGAGTGAGTAGATGAAATTCAAAAGGAATCTCAGGTGGTATTGGACAGCCTTTAGAAACAGAATTACAAGTGATGCATTTTTTTTCAGCTTTTTATTACTGTGTACCTTGTCAAAAGGACTTATAAAAACCTGGTGCCTGAATATACTATATAAAATACATTATTGACTGAAGTACTGACTGGCACACTTTCTGGTGCCACCCCATGCATAAACGCAAGAGTATGCATGATCGGCTTTCTTGAGAAAATGTACAACTGAAAATACCTAGCTTGACCTTAGTATTAATTTTAAGGCTAAGTCATGTTAAATTTTCATTGTAAGTTCAAGCTTCACTGATGAAGTTGGTGTCCTTCTGAGTAAAAAATGCTTTGTCATGGTTTCGCATGATCATTGAAGATATTTGTCACCAAACAGAAATGTTGCTCAACCTGCTAGGAACAGGAACCAAATCTTCTGCAAATCAAACTTGATCATCTTAAATGGAGAAGGACATTTTAAACAAAAGTATTCTAACTGTAGAATCTGGATATTTACAACTGGAATACTTTTGATCATTAGGTGTAATAATCAGAACTAACTCAAGGCTAAGTTACAAAAAAAAATTTAAATACACTGATTTTCCGACAAAATATAGATTATACTTTGTCTATAGAATGAGAATACTAATAATCTAAAAGTCAAATGGTTTGAAATATTTTAACGATTACATATAAGGCAGATTCTAAAAGAATTTATCTAGAAAAATATATGAATTTGTTGCAGTTATGACATCTAAAAGCTTTGTTAGAAAATCTAACTACAAGCCCACAATAACATTGAGAATTACATATCAAGTTCTTAGTAACTGTAGAGTGTAAATCAAAGATTATATATATATATATATATATATATATATATAAGTCAGTAAATCGTGGGGTTGTGTTAACTACACGTGGAGAAATAATAGGAAAATGAAAAATAAGGCAGAATGCTAAACTGGAAGCATATTTTAATAAAGATTTCCAACCGGCTTTCATTGCGAAGCAAATTTTCAAGAAAAAGGAGAATGAAAATGTTTTTTACAAAGAAGTACAAAATGAAGAAAATAATATATAACAAAAAATTATATATAAAAAAAAATTAATATATTAAAAAATATATAAAAAAATAAATATACCAATACAGTATATTGTCTTTGAGCTTTTGAAGTTCAATGGTAATTCATGTATGTAATGGTTGGAAAAATAAGGATGCATGAGGATTGAGAGTTGTGTTAGGTTTAAAAAAAGGGTTAAAAGTTTGTGTTAAGCACTTCCTGTTTTGACACCACACTTCCTGCTTAACACAAACTTTTAACCCTTTTTTTAAACCTAACACAACTCTCAATCCTCATGCATCCTTATTTTTCCAACCATTATATACATGAATTACCATTGGACTTCAAAAGCTCAAAGACAATATAATATATTGATATATTTATTTTTTTATATATTTATTTTGTATATTAATTTTTTTATATATATAATTTTTTTTTTATGTATTATTTTCTTCATTTTGTACTTCTTTGTAAAAAACATTTTCATTCTCCTTCTTCTTGAAAATTTGCTTCGCAATGAAATCCGGTTAGAAATCTTTATTAAAATATGCTTCCAGTTTAGCATTCTGCCTTATTTTTCATTTTCCTATATATATATAGATATATATATATATATCTATATATATATATACAAGGGGATGCGGAAATGTTCTTGGCTTTAAGGGTATCATGAAAGGTCTGGTTAAAGGCCTAACCTTCCAAGTTCTTTACAGGATTTAGAAAAAGTACCACTGCAATAAGCGTGTGAATCTGAGAGAGGGATATATTGAATAAAATCATTATTAACTGATCATCCTGTATTTTCTTTTACCCAAAGCGAGGAACTTTAAAGCACCCCCTTGTACATATAACTTTGATTAACACTATACAGAGTCAATCAGCACACATATATATATGTGTGTGTGTGTGTGTGTGTGTGTGTGTGTGTGTGTATGTACATCCATACACACATGCATATGTGTGTGCGTATATATATATGTGCATGTGTGTGTGTGTACATACACCTATATCCATACACAGAGGCTAAAATTTGTTAATATATTAACTCTGGGATAATTGATGAATGTAAATAAAAGTTTAACAGCCTTGTGTCTGTATATGTGTGTTGCTGGACCAGATTCATTCAACATTTCTTAATATAACTGAAGGCAAATAGGCTCTTAAAAAAAAAAAAAATTCAACCCTCCAAATATCTAAGCAATTTATCAATCAAGACATTATTGCAAATGATATTAGTTAGATATTATAAATACCTAATTTGAGACAGAAAACAAATACAATTAAAAAAGTAAATAAAATCATTTATAATATCTAATTTGAAAAGATTGAATGATAGATGGTCTAAGACACAATTGGCAATGATGTCACCCACCAAGCAATGGAAACAAGCTTGGAGTCATACTGAAGACCTTGCAGTCATAAATTCAGTTCCCACCAATAGAACTTGTAGCACTTTTTCTGTTTCAAGTTAGTGCTAATAATGTCAAATACCATCCTACATTTCTATTTGTTCAGCAAGTTGTCCTCTCTTTCAGAAGAAGCAACAAACATAATATCGTCTTCATAAAATATTGTAAGCTTCAGTTAGTTGCAATCTAGACCATATTTATCTACAGCTGTTATCTTCTCAGACCCTGGCTAATGGTAAATGGATTAAGGACTGCCAAAATGCACTTCACTTTATCCGACTTCGATATTTCATATAATCAAGTGAAATCTTATTTTGTAGTTTGTTTTGGCCATCATACATAATGGTCATGCTGGGGCATTGCATTTATTCCAGAATCAACTATAATTAAATTGGCACTAAATTCACCATGCAACAGATATTGAGAGAAAAAAAAAATTTAGATTGGTTTAATTCAACAATTTATAAATGTATACAATCAACACGTTGCTATGGAAACAAAATTTCATGAAAACATCTCTAGTAAATGCAGAGAAGCAAGCTTTTCATTAGAGGAAGCAAAACTGATAATACATAAATAAATCTCAAAGACAACAAATGAGATTCTACACATTGCTCAATCTGCTAGAAGTAGCAGACAAATCCTCTTAGATCCTATCCTGCCATATTAAAAAAGGGAAGTATAGTACATTAGTACATTAGATAATGTAGTCCAAGATATATAAAAACAAAACAGGATAAACCACAAACCATTAAGCTTGCAAATAATTTTGTTCTGCACATACAAAAACGTAGCAAATACCGAATGAGACGTGTGTGATAGGCGTTATACAAAAAAACAAAAACACCCTGATAACCTCCCTAAATCTATTTAATGATTTACAAAATTAGATATGCGTATGCCAAATCCCCTGGGAGTTGGTGTTCCAAAAGGTTTCTATTTTTTTTTTTGAAGGAGTGGATAATTAGATGCACTCTACAGAAATACATTGAAAGACGATTATAATGAAGCAATATGCTAAGGCAGAAGGGGAAACAACAGGAAGATGACTACATGACTTTGTAAAGCAAGATGCAAGATTAAAGTGAGAAAAAAAATGAATAGAAGGAAAGTGATTATGTTGCAAGAGACCAAGTTGTTTTGTGATGATAAACATTTCATCCATGAAGGTGCAAGCCACCTCACTTAGTTTCCACAACATTTACAACATCAATGGATAAAATCGACCTGCTAAACGTTTGCGATACCTACTGGGAGTTTTATAAAACATTCAACAAATTTAGCTGCAGAGCTCTGTAACAAGTGACACAATACCAGCACTAGGGAAACAAAATGTAATTGGTTGTGGAATAGCCAGAAGTATTTTGTTGAATGGAGTAAGAAATATATAAAGTGGAGCCCCATTTCCAAACAACTGATACTTCTAATAGCTTCTATACAAATATACACACACACACACACTATATATATATATATATATATATATATATATATATATATATATATATATATATATACACACACAACACATACACACGTTTGTGTATGTACAAGGGGGTGCTGAAAAGTTGCTGGCTTTGGGTAAAAGAAAATACAGGATGATCAGTTAGTTATGGTTTTATCTAACATATTCCCCTCTTAGATTCACATACTAATTGTAGCAGTCTTTCAGCTTTTCAAAGCCCTGTAAAAGAACACGGAATGTTGTACCTCCAGCTAGGCCTTTCATGACACCCTTAAAGTCAAGGACATTTCAGCCTCCCCTGCCCCTTGTATGTATATATAAATATACATGGGCTGTATTTTCCAGCATACAAGTTGAATTTCTCAGACCAAAATTTGCAGCCTTAAAAAAAGGTAAGTCAATTGATGCACCAACGAATTTGGAAAGATAATGAAGTTGTTTGAATGTTTGCACTTGATGTTTACACTGTATGCAATGGCAACTTCTCTACCAGAAAATACATTATGCACCCCCCCCCCCCACACACACACTTCACTCATTACATGATGCTGGCCAAACCTTAGCAGTAGTAATATATAATACACACACACACACAACTGTATATACTCCTATATATACATATACACACACACATAAAGGCAGATATGCACACACGCATTTGTACATATATAGAAACACACACTCATACATGCATATCTGTACACACATTTACACATGCAAGCACATACTGTATACATGTCATAAAAACACCAAAAGCACCCACTCTGATTAACTAAGTGAATGGCATGTAAATCTTAAAACGAATTATGCTTTCTTACATGAATAAAAATCTGCAAGAGGTCTTCTCTACAGTATAAATGTACCGGGGAGTGCAGCTATATCCTGTCCCCTATTCAGCTTGTATCAGTATATAACAAAGAACTTAAATGAAATTAAGGGTTATTCTCTCTCAACAAGAAATTTTCTTTAACCTGCCACAAGTAAAGCTTATTTATTCCCATTCATTTGAATCATGCATTATCTTGAGCTTTGAGCTCCATGATTTTAGTGATGTGATTGTTTATTTTTAAAATGACATTGTAGGTGGGTGTAAGAGGCTGGATCTGGTCAGTTTAAACATAAAACAGGTAGAATATGTGGACTGCATATGGCCAGTTGAAGTCTGGAGAGTTAGGAGGTCAGATGTCCAGGCTGAAATGTGTCAACCTGCAATACTAAGGATGAAGCAGTGCATGTGCTATGCATTTCAAGATTTTTCAGCTGCAGTTGCAAAAATCGTAAGATTCTGTGGTCATCTCAGGGAGTTATTAAAACTGGCAGGGTTTGTATTGAATAATTATGTAATATATAGGTGCAGTAACTTTGTATAACTTGAATTTACAATAAATCTTAAAAGATTTCATGCCTTTTTTCTTGAACTCTGTTGGCCACACCAATTGTATATCTACACTGTGTGTGTGTAGATAGATGGATGGATAGAGATAGATAGATAGATAGATAGATAGATAGATAGATAGATATTTCATTTTTGGATTTGGTTTGCAAGATTCTTTATGTGAGCTCGTGTGTTGAAGCATATTTTGTTGTGTCTGGGGAGAGACATTCTCTTTCAGTGCCTTATTATTTAACACACTCACCAATAAAGTTTCCACTCATTTACCAGACACAAAAAAGACAGACAGACAGACAGACAGATAGATAGACAGATAGGCTGACTAACAGGTAGACAGATAAATATACAACACACCTCTTTCAGTTTCTGTCCATCAATTCCACCCCCAAAGCTTGAGGAGCCATGCAGTGGAACTGAATCAGGAGCCATGTGATTGGGAAGCAAGTATCTTAACCACACAATCATGTCTGCACACACACACACACATACATACACTCATGTATTGCTGCATAATCACAAATATTTATACATAAACATAGCCATATAGATTTGTGACAAACTCCAGATATTGAGCGATACTGCTAATCAAGTGAATAAGTGAAATTGTTAAGAAAATTATGAAAAAGAGAAAAAGAAAAAGGAACTTAAAGGTAAAAACAAAATGTAAATAATAACAAGAATAAGAATTCAATGCATCTAAGTAAAATAAGATTATGTTTGTGACAAAATGTTTGTCAATTTGCATCACTGACATTGCCTAGTGTGTGACAAGAAAGAAGTCTTGAGTCAAGTTTTAAATTAGATTAAATGCAGGATTTTGGACAAGATTGCATGACTTGACAAATTTCAGGTTGATAAACCTTAACCTCCAAACAGACAGATGTGTTTGTGAAATAAGTAAGCTCTTTCATGTCATGATTATGGAATAGTGAGATGTATGACAATACTTGCTGTTTGCTCAAGTAAAATCTATTCTGGAGTTTACGTCAACAACTGGGAAATATGAAGCCAGTAGGTATCTGTTGAAATATTCCAGCATCAACGTTCCACTTAATTTATATCTATATCTATACATAATCTTCATCTATCCATAAAGAGTGATTTCATGGTAGCTTTAAACATTCTTTTGAGTGGCAACACTTGTAATAAGGTTTCAAACCTGTTTATTCTAATTATATTCCAAGTATTTTCGACACTATTAATATTCTTCAATTAAAAAGCAGCCTTCAAACTTTGGGCCTCACAGAGGCAGACATTTTAGTATGTCATTACTAAAATTATATCTTTAATACATTATATTATATCTTTTATAAGCTGACTTGCCAACATTTTTTTTTATTCCAGATTGAAGGAAATGACTGTAACAGCATTTTGAATGCACCCTACCAAACACAGCTTGTTACAAATCCATCCCGGTGACTAACTACTTGACAACAATGAGAATTTAAAGTTGTCCCTCACCCTCGCAACAGGCTAGACCTTACTCCTAGTGACTTTTGGTTTTTCCCCAAGCTGAAGGAGAAACTAAAGGGCATTAGTTTTGAAGATACTGAGAAGATTAAGGAGGCTGTGACAAGGGTCCTAGACGTCTTCACATTGGGGGACTTCCATGGGACCTCCACGAAGTGGACGGAGTACTACAAGTGCATTGAAATCAGAGGATCCTACTTTGAAATTAATAAATGTCTCATCTGAAAGAGCGGCAAAATTTATGGAATATACCATGTATGTTATCCATTTTTCAAATATTTTATACACATGATCCACTTTTTAAAATTCAATTCAGTGTGTGTATGAGGTTGTGGAGATTTGACTGCTATTTCTAATAGGCTGAAACAACCACTTAGAGGTCCCACCATTGGCTTGTAAAACATTTGTTGTTGTAGAAGCTACACAGAACAGTTTTAGTCCTCATAGACCAGAACAGCTTTAAAAAAAATATTGGTATCCTTATCTTGTTTTACTTTATTTTCCTCTTGATCTTGTAAAATTCATCTAGTGTTCCCACCATCACCACTCCTCAAGCTAAATGTATCAAATTGTCTTGGTAACTAATCTAAATGTGCTGAAATTTTCATCACACCAACAACTATATTTTTTATTAAGTCATTCATGATTGTCATCTTTATGGACATTCTCTACTATTGGGTTTTAATCTTGATGTCTCATATTTATTGATTGATTTCATAATTATCTTTATGTAAAAGGAAACATTAAATGTTCCACTTTCCTATGCTGAAGTTAAGTGGTTCAGGAAACTGAGATTAGTATGTAGTAACTTGCTGATGCAAACAAATTTACAGAATTACATATTACAGTAGCCAGGTCTGAACTCAGAACTCATAATTACGTGATAATCCATATGATAAACTTTCTTCTGTAATCCCTCTAATACACTAAACTCATTGTCTACAATAGAAAAATTCTTCTTGCCAAATAGACTAACAACAAAATAAAAGATAGGGTAGCCTAATATTGGTTTCAAATTATGGCACAAGGCCTGCAATTTCGGGGGATGGAGTAAGTTGATAACATCGATCTCCATGCTCAACTGTTACTTATTTTATTGGTCCCATAAGAAAAAAAGCAAAGTGGACCTCAGCAGAATTTGAACTCAGAACATAAAGACATGAAATGCCACTGAGCATTTTGTGTGGCATGCTAATGATTCTGCCAGCTTTCCACCTTACACAGCAATCTGATATGAAAGCTGGTAGACAACATACATTGAACTCTCAAGCAAATATTCTATATCATGTACATTAAATGATATTTACTCTGACACTAAACTGGATCATATTGGAAATGACAAGAGTTCACACCCATAATACTCAAGATAAAAATGAAGAAACATGGGATGTGATACAACGCAATGACTTTTTGTTTTGCACATGTTTTCTCTACCATCTAGTTGTTTCAATCATTAGACAGTGGCCATGCTGGAACATCACCCTGAGGAATTTTAGTCAAATGAATCAACCCCAATCCTTTATTTTTTAAAGCCTGGTACTTATTCTATTGGACCGTTTTGCTGAACTGCTAAGTTATGGGGAATACAAGCACCAACACCGGTTGTCAAACACAAGGCACAAATGCACACAGGCATATACCTGATGGGCTTCTTTCAGTTTCTGTCTGCAAATCCACTCACCCCAAGATTATAACAGAGACACTTGTCCAAGGTTCCACACTATGGGACTGAACCCAGGACCATGAGGTTGAGAATCTAAGTTCTTAGCACACAGCAATGTCTGCGACTATATGTTAAATTTTATTTTTAAAAAATGCGAAGTTATTCAAGTGTTGCATCACATTTTCGGAATGATTGAGATGTTTCTTCTTTTTAATTAAAATCAAATTCTCCACATTATTTATGACCAAATAAATAGCATGGAAATGAAATGTCATTAATTGAAGATACAAAGCACAAAGGACTTGATTGTACCGAAAAGTTGTTGGAGTTTCTGATCATCAAAACATTTGTGATATTAAGTTAGTGAGTGAAAAAATGAAAGTGACAAAGATGATGATGACAGGACTAATAGAACAAAACTGACATATTGTATACACAGATGTTAGCTAGAAAAATCTGAATATATTCTGTAGCAAAGAAACAATACAGTTAGAAACAGAAGTAGAATTTCCCTCAAATTACATCTTCCTGTCAAACTAGTTGGCAAGAAAGTGTTATCTATGCAAATTGGTCCACCAAGTTTACTTCGGTCTTTACTAATAGTGGTTTTATAAGGAATATGTTTATGTAGAGTTAAAGAGGATGCACATTTGATGAACTCCCAACACAGAATTGAAACATGGTATTTAGATGTTTTCTGTTTTTCAGTCCATGAAAATATTGTATATATACAGACACATACTTTACATTCATCATAACATAGAGTGAAAGCAAAAAAATGAGAATAAATAAATAAAACTATCGATATGTTTTGTAGAACTGTATAATAATAATAATAAAAAATTATAACAGTAGGAATTTAAAAATGACACTATCTCAATAATTTGGGATTATAATGAACTAGCATATTGGTACTGAAACTTTTGTCCATGAACGAGAAGTCAAGGCTGAAATGAGAACCTGTAGATGAGCTGCATTATGCTCAAGAAGAATTAGGAATTTTTAATTTCACACAAGCTTAAATAGGACTTAACTCTGCTGTAGATTAGAAAATGAAATTGTTGATTGAAGTATATTGTTATTTTAATCACAACCTCCTATGATCCCTCACAAAACCAGATGGATCAAAAGATCAAAATTCCATTGGAAATCATTATATTCTTTCTGGAATCTGCTAAAAATCTGAAAACTTAACTTCCTGCTTAATCTCTTGACAACTGACTTTTCATTGAAATATGAATAAATTGGAATACTTATTGTTGTTGCTATTGTTTTTAAACGTAAACAAAAAACTAAGGGAAAATTATATATATATATATATATATATATATATATATATATATAATAATATAGATTTAATCAAAAGATTAAATGTGGTACTTAAAATGTTTGAGGCACCAGAATTTGGTAGGGTAAATATATATATATATATATATATATATATATATATATAAAAGAACCAAATAATCTTGTATTAGCTGTATAATCTCTTTGGGAATATAACAAATGATGTTTTAAAAAAATGAAAAATAAATGTTGAAATGGTATGACCATTGTTTTGGTTAGCATTGTTAAAAAATACTTTAAAGTCTTAATTATCTTACATGGATCCGCAAGGTCATGGAATTGTCTTCTAAATAGGTTATTTCTCTCCTCCCCACTCCTTTTCACTATGTTTTACCCCACAATCTCCTGAAGAGAAATAGAGAACTATGTACATGAAACCTGCATCTGGAATTATGTTGATGAAGCAATCAAGTAGACATTTTTGCGGGAGCTCTACAGTGTAAGATGACTATATGTATTATAATTTAATATAAACTTAATATCTAGGCAGTGAGCTGGCAGAATCCTTTGCACACTGAGTAAAATGCTTAGCAGTCTTTCAGACATCTTCATGTTCTGAGTTCAAATTCTGATGAGGTTGACTTTGTCTTTCAGCCTTTTGGAGACAATAAAATAAGTACCAGTTGAGAACTGGGGTTGATGTAATTGACTTTACTACCCTTGGCTAAGAGTATAAAAAAAAAATTGCATCCCTCTGTCAAGGCATCTCAAGTCTGTTTAGTAGAGTAGGTTCATCAAACCAGTATGATCTCAAGCTCAAATTCACAGCCTCCACATCAGTCTGTGGTTGGTGAAGAGAACATGCTGAGGCTTTTGTCCTGCAGTGGACTGAACATAGGTTATCCAATCCAATCCAATCCAATCCAATCCAACCTAACATAATAAAGTGCTCTAGGTCAGTGCACCACAACTTTTATTCGCTTGTGGTACACTTCTATTCTTTTCAAAATTCAGAGGCACACCTGAACTAAAAATATAGCTGAAAGTATAGGGGAAAAATTTACATTAAGGTTACACTGTGGCACTCCTAGCATCATCTCATGCACACCAATGTGCTGCAGCATAACGGTTGCAGGGGTAACTAACAGAACAACTTTGATGGGATTTGTTAGATGGAAATTGAAAGAAGCCTATCATATATATATATATATATATATATATATATATATATATATATATATATATATGTGCATGGTGGTGCTGCTGGTGGATGTTCAAGGCTTTGTTTTCCACTCTCTCGCTTTCCTTTTTAAAGTAATCATAAGCAATTTCAAAATCAGGTTCCCAAAACAAATTGCGTATGATAATGGCCCATTTCTTGCTAAATGATCAATAAATACACTTAATGGGATCTCTAGATATTCAGGAAATTAAATATATCAGATTTATCTGAATTTTTAACTGTATGAACAACGTTGAACAAAAAGGTCCACAAAACAAGTTGGAGAGATCATAGAAAGTACAGAAAAATGAATTCCATAGAAGATATAATTATTACTGCAGATTAGTTCCTTAGCATTTCAACTGGCCATACCCAGCTCAAATATTCTACCTGCTTTATGTTAACATTGGCCAGATCTATCCTATCACATCTACCTTACAGTATCATTCTGAAGATATAGGAATCGCATCATCAAAATTTCAACGGTATAAGATAATGCATGATCAATTCAAAGCAATGTAAATAAATGAATATTACATCTGCCTGAGCAATCTGGATGCTAAAGGATTAGAGTTGGAGAATTAATGTAGTATATTGGGTACTAAGGAAAGAGCCTTTGGTGCTAACCTCTTTGTTGACAAGTTGAAGTATAAAGCTGTACAGCAGTGAATGGAAACCTACTTTGATAAGAAAGAAAAGAATTTTATCCAAGGACATGTGCAGACTTGACTAGAGTTTAATACTTTTGTCTATTTGAGATAATCACAACAAAGAAATTTATTAAGTAAAAATAATAAAGAAGACTGTATAATAAATGCGATAGAAAGTGACTTGGCCAAACATCCAAGGTGGAGTTGAAACACTCAACAATAAATCATTCATGCACGTTATAAACAACATGTGAAGCAAAAACTGAAACAAACTACTATGTTACTTTGCTTTCCTGATGAGGACTAATAACACTGAAACATGAGTGATATTATTGCTACATCTACCAAACGTCAGACTATTCTTTCTCTCATCCAAAGTTACTTAACTGGGTTTCTGGTGCAGCAAACCCATTCCAAAATGGAAAACTTTATTTTGAATGGTCTCTCTTATCATTCTTTGAGTGGATTAAGTAGTATTCAATAGTATTCAATGATGTTATCCACCCCACCCCCACATCTTGTTAGGCACATACTCCCAATTAATTAAAGGTGTTGTGTTAACACATCACTTACTAGTTATAATAATGTCTTATAAACACTTGGTTCTGTTATTCATGACAATCATAATAATTCTGTTGTATTAATTAAAATAATAATTCATATCGTTTACGAATACGATTTATGCAAAACAGATGCATTTTCATTTTCACTTTATATATATATATATATGTATATATATATATATATATATATATATATATATATATATATATATATATATATATATATATAGAGAGAGAGAGAGAGAGAGAGAGAGAGAGAGAGAGAGAGAGAGAGAGAGAGACTTTAAGCTTTGCAAAAGATCTTTTCAAATAGATTTATCTTAAATATTTAACATAAAAATTTGTTCAAATCTGTCAGATTACATTACACACATACATATATTTATATATATATATATATATATATATATATATATATATATATATAAGATTTAAAAACCACATAAAAATATATATATATATATATATATATATATATATATACATATATATATATAAGATTTAAAAACCACATAAATATATATATATATATATATATATATATATATATACATATATATATATATATATAAGATTTAAAAACCACATAAATATATATATATATATATATATATATATATATACATATATATATATATAAGGTTTAAAAACCACATAAATATATATATATATATATATATATATATATATATATGGTCTTTAAATCTTACAGAAGAGCTTTTTAAACAAATTAACCTTAAATTATATGTAATAGATATATAAAAATAGGTTCAAAACTGTCAGAACTTCCAACTGCAGAAGAAAATCGATGCAAGAAATTAAGCAGAGTGTTTGAATACTGCGATCTTAGAAGCTAGATAAATATGATTAGAAGCAATAATTACAATAAGTAAAACGATTTTTAAAATAAAATATTAAATATTTTCACCACCATATATATATATATATATATATATACACACACATTAAAAGTGTCATTAAAGGATAAAGATTTGTTATATTTTCTATATTGTTTCAACATCATATGTGGATATAAATTAAATGACAGAGGTTATAGAGGAATAAATGTGATGTATGTATTTAATGTGAATATGAAACATAGAAACATATTTAAGTGTAAATGTTGCATGTTTGAGAGCAAAGCATACGAAGATAGATGGAGTGCTTAGCTGAAAGAATACAGATGAATATGAACAAAAAGAGAGGGAGGGAGGGAGGGAGGGAGGGAGGGAGGGAGGGAGGGAGGAAGGGAGGAAGAGAGGAAGGAAGAGGAAGACAAAGTAAGAAAGAAAGAGAAAGAGGGAAAGAAAAAGGAAGAGAAGGGATTGAAAGAAAGGTAGGAAGGAAGGAAAAGGAAAGTAGAATGAAAGACTGAGAGAGAGAGAGAGAGAGAGAGAGAGAGAGAGAAAGAAAAATAAAGACAGGCTCAAAGAAAGACACAGAGAGGGAGAGAGAAAGAAAATATGCAAGTATTGTAGACACAAATCAGAAAAATAATTATATGAAAGGAAAAAATGTGAATATGTCTATTTGTTTTAGTGAAGATTAAATTTATATCTGGTACTTTAAAAGAGCAGTATGACATAAATTGAAATCGTTCATTCATAGTGAAGGAAGGAAGTAACAAAGCATGCTTGTATATAAATCTGATGTATAGAAAACTCATCTACATCCAGTCATCATTTTCTCGTACTACAGAAAAATTAGATATTATATTAATATTCTATTGTCAAAATAATGGTAAGTAGATAAAACATTTCAAATTGTTTGGCTAAGCTTTTGGAATTGCTGGTGGAAGACTAAAAGGGAACATAAATGTAAGACTGCAAGACAAGAAAATATAATGACAGAGACTGAAGAAAGAAACATGCAAAAGATTATTCGAATCATGATAGATGATAATGATTTCTTAGGCAGACATATGAGGTTTAGCATGACGAGAAATGAGATATTGGTCTTTTAAGAATTTCTCCAATGAAGTCTTCCACTAGAAGTCTTAGACATGTCGGATTTAGTAAGAGGAAAAATGTTTTTTATTTTTCTTTATTCTTTATATATATATATATATATATATATATATATATAACCCAGCATAAGTGATTTCTTCAGCTGGAAGTCTTAGCTAGACATACAAGGTTTAACAGGAGGAGAGCTGAGATATTGGTTGCTTATACGTTTCCCCAATGTAAAGCAACGTCTTCAACTGAAAATCAAATCCCCCATCGTGGATTTGGTTCATAAGAAGCTTAACTTTATTCTAATTATAATAACTAGCAAGACCAGTGGAAATTTCATGGCATAAATCAGCACATTTGAAAACATTATGTTAGTATGTTGAACACAAGCAAGGAGTTTCAAAAAATTCTTTTGATATCTTGCCATTGAGTAAGGTAGTGCAATAAATAAAATATCAAATGAAATAAGTTATGAATATCATTTAAAATGTTTTTGTTATTGTCATACGGTCATATATACATTTCAGTAGGGAGTGAGGTAGAGTCGATTTGATCATATCGTCTCAAATACTTGATTGTTACATTTGGCACAATTAGTCCAACTAGGATGAAAGGAAAAAAACATCAACTTTTATAAGATTTCATTTCTAAATACTAGTTTCCTTTCCTCTTTTTTTTTTAAGGTAAAAAAATATATTTAATTGCAATAAGTCAAATATATTACTGGTACTTATTTTATCAACTCTGAAAAAAAAAAAATGAAAGGCAAAAATCATCTCTAGCAAAATTTGAAGTAAGAAAAAATAAATTATATTAGATAATATAATCATCCACCACTTGCTATAGTAATTACAATACAAAACAGAGTGCATATTTGTAAGTCACATGAACAGATCTCATTACAGATATGTATATGATCAAGAATAATTAAATTAGATTCATACAATTGATGCAGAGATGAAGGTTGGGATGCATTAGGAATCATCAATATGAAACCCACCACCTTTTGTAGTTGTGGTGATGGAGATGCTGTTGAAGTAAAAAATGTTATCATGAAAGTTGCTGCAAGAAGGTGATATGATGTTAGAAATTGTGAAAGAATGGACTGAAGAAGATACATTTATAGAAGCAAAAAAGGTATGAAGGTGTATGTAAGAAAGACAAAAATGATGATGGTAAGGAATGTAGGTCAGTCATGAACCCTAGGAGTCATAAGGATGGAGCTGAACCTGGTTTTATGATGAGTAAATGAATGAGATCACAACATTACTCCACCCTGAATGGGACGCCAGCCTGTCACAGAGATAACTCCCCTGCTATCGATTAGTCCACATTATTCCATAAGGAGCATAGGGTCAGCTTCCCAGTTTCTCTTGCACATATATTCCTCTTCAGATGAGATGCTGGTCTGTCACAGGATTACTAATTTTTACCAGCCAAGTGGACTGGAGCAACATAAAATGAAGTGTTTTGCTCAAGAACACAACACATCACCTTGTCCAGGAATCAAACCCACAATCATAAGTCTAACACCCTAACCACTAAACCATGCAACTTATTGATAGCTGAGTAGACTGGAACTGCATGAAAATAAAGAGTTTTGCTCAAGAGCACAGTTAGCTGCCTGGTTTGGAAATCAAAACTGCAATCTTACAATTGCAAATGCAACACTAACCACTAAGCCATGCACCATCAGTAAAACATGCAATAAAACAAAAAGAACAAAGAAGTTGCAGTGTGCAGTAAGAGTGTTGGAGAAAATTCCATTAAATCCATGATTCTCAACCAGGGTCCATATGATCCTTGGGGGCCCATGTAAGATTCTGTTGTTAAAATTTATGTGCAATAAACTGGTTATATTTCTACAATGCACAAAATATTTTTATTTTTTGTACAATTCCTAATAACATCTAATTACAGAAATTTAATAAGAAGTTTTGGTTATAAAAATTCAGTTGAGGAGAATGGGATCACCAAAGGGGTCCATAAGCAAAAAAATGGTTGAGAATCACAGCGTTAAATGTTCAATATGTGTTGGGAGAATTTGTATAAATGTAGGTGTGAGGGAAGGTTATTAACTGGTGTGGCAGCTACAAAAGTAGCCAGTGTAAGAGTTTGTTTGGAAGCAGCTGTTGGTTGAGGGTCTGTTGAATTGGATCTTGGGAATGGCATGAAGAGGGAAGGTGTGATTGGGTTGAAAGAAGGTGGATCAAACTCAGTTAACAGTAGCTACAGTGGATGCTCGTGGAAGAAGTTCTGGGAACTGAGTCGTGTACTAATGAGAAGAGGAGTGTCACTGAAACTGAGTGAGAAGTGATGTGAGACATGGAAGATGAGTGTGGAGCATCCGATAAGGCTGGAAAGAATGGAAATGAGAAAGTTCAGTGGATGAGCAGAGTGTTACGGAGAAGTCAGAGAATTGTAGTGAATGATGGAAACGGTGCGAAACCCATGCCAGCATGGGAAATGTTAAATGTTGATGTTGTGAAGAGAAATGGAATGACATGACTGAGTATTATGTTGAAGAAGGATGAAAATGGCTGGATGAGAGAAAACAGAGCAATGAATGTAGAAGTAAATGAGAAAGACTAAGACAGACGTGACTAAAGATGATGAGGGAGGAAAGAAGGCATGATGTTAGATGAAAAGAGACAGAGAGAAGACTATCGTGGGGCCTACAGGATTTACTTAGCAGGGAAAATGAACTTAAAATGTTTGTTGTTGTTGTTAATCTCAATATCATCTTTCAATTTTAATAAATGTCAGTAATGTAAATTGTCACAGCACATTGTTTTACCTGTTATTTTTCTTCGTAAAATATATACCTACAAAACAGACCAATGAAAGAGCCTCTCTCTCTCTCTCTCTGTTCACTGACCCTACTAAAAATAGTAACCAAAATTGCCTCAAACCATGCCATATTTCAAAAGAGAAAGAACATAATAGATAATGGAGCCTTGAGCAGATTGTCTGGAAACATGATGGATTGGTTTTGTGTGGAGTGGTCTTGATCAGTGTCAAGTTATGTCCTGACCTATGGTTAAATAACAACGCCATACCCACAAAAATAATTCCAAAATAAAATTCTTTTACATAATAATTGATTATAATATTGAGGACTGATTAATAGAAGAGAATAATATGTTGATTAGAGCAACATGTAACAAATGTTTAAATGTAATGATCTTGGCTAATTAGAAATCAAACTCATTAATTTGTTTGTTTCGTTTGAGAAATTATACGACTGTGCACACAAAACAATGTCCAGTACTTACAATTAAAGGTTTTAACTAACTAATTCTTAGAAATAAACTTCAGGCAACCTTCATTTGACAGAAGCTATAAAGAATTCTAATGAAAGGCAGCACTTGGGAAAAAAAAACAAAAAAACAGAATATCACAAAATTCTCTTTTAAGTTAACGAGGATATTTCAAGCTAACAAAGAATAACTGGGTAAAAGACCTGCATACAATAAATCATTTAAAGTAATTTTTTTTTTTAAGTTTGTAACCAACCCAGCATGGTCAAAGCACATTAGTTTCTTCACTATTTTTCTCTGTATGACTCGGATCAGAAAGGGAAGTACCCATTACCTTTAACACTTTAGCACACACCCCTACACACACACACATACACACACACACACACACACACACAAATGGTGGTCAGAAATTACCCTCACACCAGAGACCTAACCTGAATAATTAGAACAGAATGCATTCCATAAAATGCATCCAAAATCCTAGCAATGGTGGTGTAAAACAAGCATTAAATAGGTGCAGGCATAGCTGTGTGTCAAGAAGTTTGCTTCCCAACCACATGGTTTCAGGTTATATAGTCAGATCAAATAAATGAACATGTAATATTTGTTTATTTACATTGTTTTGAATTAATCATGCATTATATTGTAGCTTTGAGATTTCAATGAGGTGATTGATTGTTTTTAGAATGACATTGTAGAGTAGGAGTGAGAAGCTGGAGCAGGCCAGTTTGAACATAAAACAGGTAGAATATTTGGGCTAGATATGGCCAGTTTGAATGTTAAAGGGTTAGTATCCAACCTCTCTCTCTCTCTTTGGGTATGTTTCTTATGCTACAATTTTATTCTGCATATATGCCTATAAATATACCTTGAGTAATTTTGCCAATAGAATATCTAAGCAGGTAGTAATTAAATACTATTAATTTATTACAGATTTCATACTAACTACATATCTCATATAACACAGAAATCATTAAATAACGCTGATTTTAATGAACCCAGGGAGAGAGAAGTGCACAGCGACAACCCTTCAGATAATTGTTTTCAAGAACAATAAAATCAAATTCTTTCTTGGTGGCTAGTAACACTTAGTTACTTAATATAAACCCTAGTTGGTCATAATAACAGATTGCCATTTTTACGGGTAGTTTTAATTGTCTTGCCTACTTAAATTTTAAATGTAAAGTAATTTTCTTTAATAGACCTTCATGTTACCAGTTGTCATTTTTACAGTGGCCTTTCCTACAGATTTGACTTTAATTAACTATAGAGAAGGTCCCCATTCCAAAATTAAATGAATTTTAATTGTTCTTGAATTGCACATTTTGCAAATGATCGGATGTGAGATATCATGTGAAGGAATTAAAACAGTTACAGTGTGAGAGAATTAGAGTATTCATCAAAAAACACAGAATGTTGCTTTCACTACCAACATTGCTAACACTTGTTGATGTGATATATATTATCATTTTCTCAGTAACCGAATCATAGACAAATGATCAGAAAAAAAAAAGAATTACTTTGGTAATAAAAAATATTGAAATAAAAGCGAATAAAAGAGAGCATGTACACTTTTAGTATCTACAAATTCACAATGACCACCACAAGGCAATTATCTTTATTATTGTCTGATTTACAATTTTATCATCTTACATATATATATTATATATATATATATATATATATATACAAATAAAAGGGTAAAAGATTATTAATTTATTAATAAATTGATAATTAATAATTTTTACCAAGTACTTCGGTATGTAAAAACCATTATCGGTAAAGAACGTATTTAAAAGTTCTTTTAAATGTATAAACATAATTAAGGGATCAGCAACAGTTGATTCACCACATACCAAAATTCTGAATTTCGGTATGTGGTGAAGCAACTGTTGCTGATCCCTTAATTATGTGTATATATATATATATATGTATATATATATATATATATATATATATATATATATATATATGTATATATATATATATATGTATATATATATATATATGTATATATATATATATATGTATATATATATATATATATGTATATATATATATATATGTATATATATATATATATATATATATGTATATATATATATATATGTATATATATATATATATATATATATATATGTATATATATATATATATGTATATATATATATATATGTATATATATATATATATATATACATGTATATATACATATACATGTTTGTGTGTGTATGTGTGTGTGCGGCTGTGCATGTATGTGTGTGTATATGTATGTGTGTGTGTGTATATATATGTGTGCACGTGTATGTGTGCGTATGTTTAATGCAAATATAAAAGGATGATTTCTATTTTGTGATTTTTGGACAGTAATTTTTTGTTTTCTTTCAAACTAACAAAAAAAAAAAAAAATTTTAAACTTCTTCCAGTTTCCATTCTACAACATAACATTTAACAAACCATACACTAACAGACATTTACATACTTAGATACCATTTACGCATGTTAAGAAAATTGATGTGACAATGATGATCATAGCATGATGAATTACGACTAGGAATATGTTTAAATTTCATACCAACTTAATTGGCTTCCGCAATGAATGCAAATGATAATTACAAAGAAGATATTATTACAATCAGTCAGATACCAGCAGCAGAAACTTGGAAGTATATTTCCCCAGGATTACTTGTGATGGAAACATGTATACCAGAATAACTGTACATACTGTGTGTCTTGTATCATTAAGTCTGTCAATACCTATCATTATCAAAGATTATGAATATGGATGATAACGACAATGAAACAACGTTTATGGCATTTAGTCTTAATAAATTTTATTTCTGAGTTATGATAATTGTACATTTCCCAAGAAATTCCATTTCAAATATGAACTAGTCACAGGATATATATCAAACAGAATATTTTGTTTTGTTTATTTTCCTGCTCAAATTTTACCAAGTAATTAAATTGTAATGTTTCAAGAAGAAACCTAGCTTCATGAACTTAACTTTGTTACTAAATATAATTATATCCGTTTCCTTTTTTTTTTCCCCTACAAGTAGGAGTTTGGATGGAAATTTATTTGAGGCAGGATTGTGAAGCTGGATGCTCTTCCTATCACCAACACTTATATTTTTCCAAGTAAGGGATATCATTGTTACGGATATCATTGTTACAAAGGTGGTGAGCTGGCAGAGTCCTTAGCACACACCAGAAAAAATGCCGCTAGTTCTGAATTCATTCTGAATTCAAATTCCATTGAGGTCGACTGCCTTTCATCCTATCAGGGTCAATGAAATAGGTTCCAGTTATGGAGTGGGGTCGATATAACTGACTAGCCCCTCCCCCAAAATTTCGGACCTTGTGCCTACAGTAGAAAGGATTATTACAAAGGTCTTGAAAAATAAAATACCAGAGAATCAGAGTGACTGGTCATACAGTCAACAAGGAATGTCAGCATTAATAAGCTGTTTCTCTCAAGAATGGTGACAGACATTGGAATATATAAACATAGAGGCACATTTGACTGCTTGCACATGCACATTATATATATATATATATATATATATATATATATATATATATATATATACAGAAATATATATATATATATATATATATAATAATAATAATAATAATAATAATAATATTAGGGACAAAATCCAAAATTACAGGTAAAAACTCAATTAAAATCAATTTATAAAAAATTAAAATTAAATTGATATATATATATATATGCATGTATGTGATGTATATGTGTGTGTTTCCATTTACGGAATACTCTCGTGGCATTGATCAATTTAGAACAATGGTAGATGCTTAACCAAGATGCTGCATATTGAGATTGAACCTGAATGCATGTGGCTGCAAAGCGGAATAATAGCAACTACTGTACTAGGAGGGTCAGCAAGTTCAAAAGAAAACTTCTTATGCAATCAGCATTCATAATTGTTCTTGTGTTGGATGCATATTGATTTCTTTTGCTTTGGCACAAAACCAATTTTTGCAGCTTAAGAGCACAGCTGATTAAATCAACTTCAGCACTTACTATTGCTTATTTTATTGACTTCAATGTGATGCAAGGTAAAGTCAACCCTATAAGGAATTTGAATTGAGATCTGTGAAGGAGGGAAATAAGTACTATAGATATTTACACAATTTAATTTCCTCCCTCAAGTTTGCTGATTGAACAACTTCTATCACCTTCTTCTACCTATTATGTGTATATATAATGCTTGTCAGTAAACATAATAGATTTTAGTTTACAACTTATTCTCTTGCAGTTTGTCAGTTGAATATCGTTATCTAATTATAAATTTTCATAGTATGAATACCAATTATGAAGAGATATGTATAAGTTTAGTCTATCATCGATAAAGTGGGCATTCAGCCATGGTGACTTAAAACATAAACTTTGATTCACCTTTACAATTTCACTTAGGGGAACTTAGAACAGTATAATTTCATTCACTGACTGAGTTGTTGTTTAGATCCTGTTGAGTACTAACTGAGCGGGTATCTCCGGAGTCAGAAGGCTTCTAAGCTGTGACCAAACCATTTGTTTCCATGTGTAACATATACATCTAGACCAACACTAAGTCCAGTCCTTGTTGTGGTGAGGTAACTTGTGTGCATTGATAACACTGGAAGCTATGCCAGCAGGGCACAAGTTCCTTGAAGGAGCTCCCATGCTTGACAGGTCAAAGAGTTGGCGCCAAACTAATATGGAACACTTTTCGCCAGAGATTGAAATAAACATGCCAAGGAGCTTAATGGATTTCTTCTGAATGCCTGTGCAAAATATTGCATATTCACTGGCAAGAAAAAACTTCAAACAATGAGGCTGTGTTTCACAGAATCCATGTTCCTATTTGAAGTGCAGCTGCACTGGGCTGATCACTCCATCAGAATGGGTGAAGAACAACTTTTGAAACATCTTCACCGCTAGGAATTAGTAAGAGGTGTGTGCCTTGTCAGGAGACGCTCTGAAAACCACCGCATTAATTTAGTCATGAAAGGGCCTCACTGCTCAGAGATCTGTCTGGTGTAGTCTCATAAGGAATGGTACTATAGCATCTGAGGAAGCCAGGAACAAACAGATCAAGCGAAAGAGAGAGAGAAAGAGCTGACAAGTTCTGATGTAATTGGTGCGTTGGTGAAAAAAAAAAAAAAAGCAACCTTTCAGCCATTCCTTCACAGAACACAACATGCCGCCCCCTCAGGGAATCAAACCCACGATATAATGATTGTGAGTGCAACAACTTAACCACTAGGCTATGCCCCTTCACATATATATATATATATATATATATATATATATATATGTGGCTGGGGGGGGGGTGAGTATGTATGTACATATATATACACTCACACACAATGTGCTTTTGTCAATTTATGTCTATCAAATTCACTCACAAGCTTTTGGTTGCCCTGAGGTACATAATGGAAGACATTTACCCAAGGTGCCATGCAGTGGGACTGAACCCGAGACCACATGGTTGGGAAGCGAGCTTCTTAGTCACACAACCACATCTGTGCCTTCCATAGCCACCCACAGTATAACAACAAATAGAAACTTTCACCATTTTAGTGGAATCAAGGAAACCACTGAAGTATTTTATGTTCTAATTAAAGTTACCCGACAATTATCTGATCTCTGTTTTGGCAATATCACAGACGAAATGTATTACAAGACATTCCTTGGTTATCATTAAAGGATATTTATGTTTTATTGGTAACATTATCAGGACAACACACTAACACTATTCCCACACAATTCATAATTAGGAGACAGAATTGCCCTGGTAATCTATCAATATATTAACATAATTATCATCACCGTCGTCATTTAATGTCCACTTTCCAAGCTTGTCTCGGTCAGATGATATGGATTTTGTACAGCTATACGTCTTTCCTGTCACCAGCCCACACGGGTTTCCTAGCAAGGTCAAATTTCCCCCATGGCCAGCAGACATGTAGTCCAGAAGACTGCAAACATGATACCACTTATATGAATGCGACACTCATTTACAACTAAAATACTTGTTAAAACAAAGAGACACAAGCATACACTTGTATACGTACACACACACATTTATACACATATGATTAGATATGTAGTCAAATCAAATAAATGAACATTGAAATTAACAATAACAACAAGTGGGCGTGCATAAAGAATGCATTAGTTTACTTATACACACACATACACACACACACACACACACACACATATATATATATATATATATATATATATATATATAAGTCAGTAAATAGTGGGGTTGTGTTAACCGCATGTGGAGAAATAATAGGAAAATGAAAAATAATAAGGTAGAATGCTAAACTCAAAGCATATTTTAATAAAGATTTCTAACCGGCTTTCCTTGCATAGCAAATTTTCAAGAAGAGGGAGAATGAAAATGTTTTTTACAAAGAAGTACAAAATGAAGAAAATAATATATATAAAAAATAGTATATAAAAAATAAACATACCAATACATTATATTGTCTTTGAGCTTTTGAAGTTCAATGGTAATCCATGTATATAATGGTTGGAAAAATAAGGATGCATGAGAATTGAGAGTTGTGTTAGGCTTTAAAAAAGGGCTAAAAGTTTGTGTTAAGCAGGAAGTGTGGTGTCAAAACAGGAAGTGTGTGTAAGGGGAGACAAATCTTTTTAGTTGGACATAAACTTCCTGTTGAAAAAGAGTTCATAACTCCAACTAATGACTAAAGCAACTAAAAGATAAAGCGAGCCACTTAACATGCTAGAAATACCAGCCAAATCTCCCTCAAATTTCACTCTTTTGTCTTAGAAATGAAGCGGTATCAAAAAGTTCCCGAACAAGGTTTATAGCATGCCAACAGATGGCAGCACACACTTGCATGTGCAGTGACATCTAGCAGTGACCTTCATCAGGGAATGTGCAACAAGTTGTGAAATTTCTGTTTCTGTGATCATGTGTATGTTGTAGTCTGTGATTTTTGTCCTGAACAGGAAGTCGGAACAAGGAGCCAATGTGAAATTTTGTGTTAGACATGGGAAGTCTGCTATAAAGACATTAAGCATGCTTTGGTAAGCTTATGGCGATGAGGCAATAGGTTGTAGGCAACATTTCAAGTGGCACGGGCACTTCAAAAGCAGAAAAATGTCCCTGGAAGATGATAAGTGATCTAGAAGACCTGCCACGAGTGTCACCCCCAGAAATGTGGTATTGTGCATCAAGAATTTATCCCCCAAGGCAGTCCATCTACTACAATGTTTTGAAGTGCAAAGAATTAGATTGTTCTCACTTGTGATGAAAATGTAACTCAAAGGCCACTGTTTTAACACCATTGCTGAGATCCAAAGTAAAACACATGGAAAACAACTTTCAGGCCAGGTTCCAATAGTAACAGGAACGCTGAGACTGGTGTATTGTTGCACAAGGTGATTAATTCAAAGGTGATGATGTTAAAATTTGGGCAAGTAAGTTATTTTTTATTAAACATGACTAGTCCAGGAACTCTTTTGATAACCATCTTGTACACTATATCTCAATAAAACGCCAATCATCATAGGTCTGCTCAACAAGGGTCGTTGACCTGAAACCAAAAAGACAACTCGAACTGTTCAGTTTTAAACTTATCTCATAAAAATATATTGTGAACAGAAACTGTTATTCATAAATGACTTAGACTTCTGCTATGTCTCCTGTTGCATCAAAACCATTAATAACCAGCTAGCACATAAAATAAAGGAAACATACAGGGACTAAACGGTGACTATAACGGAAAGTAAGCGCAACACGAATGAGTTAACTTTTGTTATGAGGGAACAAAAAAATGTTTCGGAAGAGTCATTAGTAAAAGCAGCTAAAGAGAATATAAAATAACAAAGCATAAGCTATGGAGTGTGGATTTGATAGATTTATGGTAATAGTGATACTTGGCATACATCACTTAGTACATTAAAATGGTGTAATGAGAAGTCTAACTACTTTCAGCCCTTCTTATCATTACAGCTTAATTGCCAGTGTGGATGTATGTTCTACGATAATGAGGTAACTGTTGGGAACTTTACTAGTCATATAATAGTTCCACATCACCAAACATCTCATTGGTATTCATTAACGCCAAGTTCTTCACAAACTGAACGTGTTAATTATTACACTTCAGACTTGGTCAGTTTTGAAACTGCTGAGAGAGAAAAATATCATTTGGTAAAACATTAAGTTCCATTTTCCAAAGAATCTAATTGTAATGAAGCATAGTTGTAATAGTGATAAATTATTCAGATAATATCTAACCAGAAAGATGAAAAATATTAACACATTCAGTCAGATGATTATATTACATCTGTTAAAAAAAAAAACGAAAAAACATTTGGCATTTTAGCTCTAACTTAATACTAGCAAAACGAAAGTAGATTCCTAGCAAATAGAGAATAAATTGTAATAGAAACAATAATCAGTTCTTAGTTAACCCTATCCTGTATACAGATTCCTATAAGTGTTGTTTGTGAAAAGACAAAAAATGCAACTTATATACAGCTTATTCTCATAAGGAATTCTTCAGAAAATTTTGATCTAATTGTCATTTTATAAAAGGAAAATAATTTACTCAGCAGGCACAGTTGTATGGTTTAGAAATTTGCCTAGAAAACTCATGGTACCTGGTTTGATTCCAGAGCACAGCACCTTGGTTAATTTTTTTATTATCATTATTACCAAAGCCTCAAATTGACCAAAACCTTGTACACAGGTCTGGAAACAGGGGATACATACGCTTGCACCCGTTAAAATTTGTTGGGGATGCAAAATCAAAATTTGCACCCCTACATGTCTCAGATTTAGAAAATGATGCATAAAAAGTGATCTGTAAAAAGTAGCTTGAAGTTAGGTTTCTTCTCAAAGAACAAAATGTAAATAAAGAAAAAAACAATAAGACCTTGTTTGTAAAAAATTCTGAACTTGGGTTTGGACCTCCTAAGCAAATTTCATTCCCAAGCCAGTGACTTTGTGAGTGGAATTTGAGAAAGAATGGAAGCATGAATGTGTCTATGTGTAGGAACACACACACAATGAATATAAACTCTATTATTGAACAGAAATCTATTGAGTGTGATGCTGTAATTTCTCTGGAAGTATCAAGTGTCTGTGGATTTATTTAATAAATGAGTGGATTCTTACAAAATGAATTGCAGAATAAAATCAATGTTACATTTTAAACTTATTTGTTGTGTAGGAGACACTACTAATAAAATACTTCAATAAATGTCACTTAAAATGAGCTTTATGATTTATTGTTAAAATTATTACTGAAGAGTTTGTCAAAATTTTCTTCATAGATTTTTTTTTTTTTTAGTTTTAACTCTTTAAGCCCTAATACTTATTTCATACTTTTCAATTTTAAGATGTCTTGAAATTAAAGCTTAGCGATCAGCTTTAAAGGGCAATATTGAATACTTTCATGTAATTAATGAGAAAGAGAGAAGTTAAGGGAATGTAAACAAACCAACACTGGTTTACATACATATATATACATACATACACATAAATATACATACATATGTGCATATATACAGGTCGTCGTTGACTTACAACCACAATTGATTCCAACTGGCTGGTCATAAGTCAATTTGGTCCTAAGTCAGCCCATAGGCCTACTAAGCTTTGTTTTATATTTTCACATTCTTAAGGTACATTCTTAGGTTAAAGTCACACACAGCATTCTGTATTCAACTATTATACTGGTGTTAGTAAAAAATTTTGGGGTCTCAAGGAGTCATCTTATAAACAAATATGAGGTTGCCTTGATGTCTCTGTGACAGGATAGTAATCCAACATAGTGGCAATTCATAACCAAACCTAGGGCATGTGTTTGTTAGCTGACATCATCTGTAGATGGGTTAATTTCTAAGAAATTAAACCCATTAGATTTCAGCTGGACTATTTATTATTGCTACTGGGAGTTGGCATGCCAACCATCGTAAAATCAAATGATTGTAAGTCGGATAGGTCATAAGTCGATGATGACCTATGCATACATACATACACACACACACATACACACACAAGATTGGCTTACTCACAGTTTCTATCTACCATATTCACTCACAAGACATCGGTTAGCCCAGGGCTATTGAAGACACTTGCCTAATGTACTATCCAGTGAAATTGAACCCAAAATTACATAGTGGCAAAGCAAACTTCTTAACCATCCAGCTATGTTTGAGCCTGTTTTATCAATTCCAAATGGATGAACTGAAAATTCAACCCCAGTGGAATTTGAACTCAGAGCAGAGAAAACCTCGACAAATGCCTCTTCACAACTCTGCTTGCCAAGTTGCTGCTTCATGACTACCACTTTGCTTAACGGATCATTTTTCACAGAAAACTATTACAAAAAGGAATGTTCTTTATGTATTTCAACAAAAATTACTCTTGCTAAATCTATAGAATGAGATTTGATTTGAAATAGCATATTTTGGATTAAATTGAACTGGTTGTATTTGTTTTTCTTTTAGTTGTTTCTATAATCAGAGATGCTTGTCAAGATCACTTAGTGGATTATACTATGAATTAGCATTCAAAATAAATAAATAGATAAAATAAATAAATAAAAGTACAGGTCGACTCAAATCAAGTGGCAAATAATACAGCAACAGTTAAAACTGTAGTTGTATTTTTTTAATCTCCTTTTCAGAGAGTTAACTCAATCTGTCCCTGACTATTACTACCAACAAATTAACTCAAAACAGCGTTATTCATTTTTAATTCCTGAAAATCCTCTATTATACTCAAATGAACAACAGCAACAACAAAAAATATAATTCAATGAGAGGATATACATCATAATTGATAAACAAAGAAAATGACAAGCCAACTTCTCAATGTCTTCATATCAGATTTGATTTATTTTTTCAAATCATTTTATTTAAACTGATAGCCTATATTCAATATCTTTCATTCTAAAACTTAATTTCCTCCATATGGTATTTTATTTCAACTTTCTTTTTCACAGTATCCATAACTACTACCTCCTCCTCTCCTACTTAAATCTATTCTCATAAATTAAGTATCTTCCACCTTAGTACAGATATGAATGTGTAGTCAAGATGTCGGTTTCCCAACCACATGCACATTTCTGAATGGCACGTTGAACAAGTATCTTCTACTATAGCCCCAAGCCAACCAAAGCCTTGTGAGTGGATTTGGTAGGCAGAAACTGAAAGAAGCCTGTTGTATGTCTGTATCTCCTTGTGTTGACACCATGTGAGAGTTGTAAACGATTGATACTACCATGCAAGCAATGTCATTCATTTCCAATATTCTATGAGAACATGTCTAGCCATGAAGAAATGTTACTTTCTATTATAGGCACAAGGCTTGAAATTAGTGGGGAGGGGGCTGGTCAATTACATCGATCCCAGTGCTTGACTGGTACTTATTTTATCGACCCTGAAAGGATTTGCACCCAGAACATAAAGATAGACGAAATGTTGCTAAGTTCAGTGTGCTAACAATTGTATCAGCTTGCTGCCTTGTCTTGAAGAATTATTACCTTGCTTCAAAACGGGTAAGAGTTGGTGACAGGAAAGGGATCTGGTTGCAGAAAACCAGCCTCAATAAACTCCATTCGATCCATGGAAACATGGAAAAGTGGAAGTTGAAATGATGATGCCTTGCCAATTCCCACCCACACAGTGCAGTTTCTAAATGTTTATCCAATATCCAAGGCTTCATCCCACCTGGTAGAAGGACTCCCCTTCCTGGACACATTCCACTGCTGTCTGTCTATATGCTAATCCTATTACACTCCAATATGGCTCTTTCATCTTCATCTAACTTTCTTATATTCTTTTCCCATCAACATTTCTATGCAGCTTTGTTATGTTTTATTCTTTATCGCATTCAACTATCTTTTATATAATTTTCATTTGTTCATAAACACCATAGTCAATCCTCTTCCCAAAGAATTACTTGTCTGGATTGAGAGGGAAGGATATAATAGTGTTCTAAGTGTATTTTGCATGTGTTTTGGAATGATGTGCTGATATTCATATACTGACTGTAATAGGTGGTGCCTTCTACAAACTGTACCCCTCTCATATTCAAATAGAGTTTTTTTCAGTTTTGCTTTCTTCTTGTGTTAAATTGCCTTTAGCTCTATGACGAACCCACCACACATCCCATTAATTAAGATATTTATGTGACATTGTTTTATTATGGATTTCATAGCTAATAATACCTGGAGTCACTGCTTCTTACACAAACATTATTGGTGTTAAGGTCTCTCATCCTGAACAAGCAAGTATCACTAAGATTTGTAGATTGTTGCAAGATTATCAGATATGGTTTCATTACATGAAAAGAAAACATTTAAACTGGCACTCAAACAGTTACAACGATGAGGGTTCTAGTTGATCTGATAAATAGAACAGCCTGCTTATGAAATCAACATGCAAGAGGCTGAACACTCTAATTTCCAGTAACTGACCATCCACTAAGACAATGAATATAATCATTGAGTAACCCTATCAGCCACAGCTAAGGGGATATAAAACCCATGTTTTTTGTATCTGAGCTCTACAGCCAATGCCCTTTAAAATGCATATTCTACAAACAGAAAGAGATGTATTGAAAACAATTGACAGACACATAAAAACTTAGGTTAGGTTATGTTTAAAACTGACAAGTCTTCCATCTAATCCCAATATTGAGCTTTGATTAGACATTTTTTCCCATTATTGCTTTTATTCTTGCAGGACATCAATTTTACTTTCAGTTTATGAATTATAAACATCACTTCCCATTTCGTTTTCAACTTCAAAACTGCCATGCTTGTCAACTGAAGCTAAATTCTAAATTGCCTTTGAGAAACATTTGATTGAAGTCCCAGAATATTCTAATTCCTGCAATACTTCTGCACTTGTGAACATCCGGTACCTTTGCTCTTCCCCTTCAAATATGCCTGATTGTGATGAGCTTTGCTTCACAGTAAAAATAAATGAATAAACAAAAACACAAGAATAATTCTAAAGAACACCTTATCTTCAAGCAGACATTTAAAAAACAAAAAACACCCTGTAGTGACAACATATCTTATTCTGACTAATTCCTTTTTAGTTTGATTTGATCTTAAGACAAACTAGAATTTTCTCGTTCTCACAATATTGGTAATTTGGCAGAGTTTCAAGTCTGAACTTCCTATTATACCAAGAATATGGTCTGACAGAGTTTAGTGTCAAACATAGCACTTTAGCTTGTAGGGGCAAGTTCAATCCCTTCGGTCCATCAAATATAACTTACTCTGATCTGATTCCAGTCGAATGAACGAGCAACCATAAAAAGGGAGATAATAGTAGACTTCTTGACATGGACAACAATATGAACAATCTACTATGGATTTAGGACTTTCGAGCGAGATCATTGCCAGTGCACCATTTTGAGCATGGCCGTTGCCAGTACCGCCTGACTGGCCTTCGTACCAGTGGCACGTAAAAGCACCCACTACACTCTCGGAATGGTTGGCATTAGAAAGGGCATCCAGCTGTAGAAACTCTGTCAAATCAGATTGGAGCCTGGTGTAGCCATCTGGTTTCGCCAGTCCTCAGTCAAATCGTCCAACCCATGCTAGCATGGAAAGTGGACGTTAAACGATGATGATGATGATGTCTTAGTGAAGTTTACTATGGCCAAAACATGGTTACTTTAATAACCAAGATGACAATATTAAACTGGCTATATCAGTGTATAGCTTCTACATCTCCAAATAATTTGATAACTTATTAATCTCTAACTCTCAAATGACATAATTTCTTTTAACTTTTATCGTTTACTTGTTTCAGTCATTAGATTGTGACCATGCTGGGGCACCACCTTGCAGAATTTTTAGTTAAAAGAATTGATCACAGTACTCATTACTTGTTTTTGTAAAGCCAGGTACCTATTCTAAATCTGGCTTATTTTCTACAGCCAGATGCCCTTCCTGTCACCAACTCTCACCTGTTTCCAAGCAAGGTAATATTTCTTCAAAAGGTGGCAAGCTCATAGAATAGTCATGAGGTAGCGGGTTTTTCTCTCTCTTAGATTAGCTGCCTTTCCAGGTTGATAAATTCCAGTCAACCAACAGCAGTTTTATATACAGTGCAAAATAAACAAAGTAGTCTTTTTCTTTTTTTAACATCATTAGTTCATCTTGGTCGCTAACAATTGCACACACACACAACGCAAATATATATCCTTCCATTGAAGTAAAATATACCAAAACCAGACATCAAAATGGGAAAAAAATAAATATTACTTAAGTGTATTATATAGCTACACACACACACACACTACTTGAACAAGCAAGTTTGCAAAAATGTGTTCAAGAAAAAATATACAATATATCACATCTAACACACACACATATACAGTTTTTTTTTTCTCCCCCATCTTAACCTCTGCTTCTTTATTTGTAATTCTGAGAGAGAGAGAGAGAGAGAGAGAGAGAGAGAGATTTGGGGAAAGTACTTTGTCTTATCACTTCACTTCTACCCACCCTTCCCTGCCCACCATTATAGACAGACAGCAAAGCAGTCTAAATTGTTGAGAGATGAACAAATTCTGTGAAAATATCAGATTGGGATCAATCAGAACATTATTTCACACACACACACACACACACACACTCTTTCTCTCTCTCCCCCCCTCTCTCTCTTTCTCTCATACACATAAGAATAAATAAATAAACCAATAAATTCCACAGTTAAAAGTGTATTGATCAAGATACTTCCAAGCTTTTTCTACCTATCAGCTGGTTGAAGGAGGTATTATGGTAAAGTAAAGGATTACGATATATAATAATAACAAGTTTCCTTCTGGGAATTCCTACTATCGTTTAGGAATGGAAAAAAGAAAAAAAAGAATTTCCTTTATTTATTTTTTTCTTTCTTTCTTTCTATACCTCTCTCTCCAAACTGCTTCCCATTTACTAAGATTTAGTAAGTGTTAAGTGAAAGAGGAAAGATATTGATTGGGGACCAGTTGACAGATAAGGCAGCTGTTAGTAGGAGGCAAACAGTTTGAAAGTACCTCAATCACTAATATTGACAATAACTTTTTCTGAAGGCTTTTTTTCTTTCAAAGCAGAGTACATCATTAATAAAATATAGTCACAGTAATGTTTATAATATTGACAAACTCTACAACTTCCCTTTTCATCTTAACACATAATATTATTTAAATATTACTTTTATGTTCAAAGTCCGTCATTTAATATTCATGTCTACATTAAACAATAAGGACAGTCAATAGATTTGGTGGTTTAGAAAGGGTCTGTATGAGAAAAAATACTAACTTTTGTTTTGGCTTTTTTTCCTGTTTTTTTTAGGGTCTATGTAGGCAAATATTGGCAGAGTCTGTGTAGATAATCATTAGTAATTTAGTGAGGGTCTATGTGGGCAACATTGATAATTTAGTGAGGTACTGCATGGGCAAACATTGATATAGTTTAGTAGAGGTTTATATGGGAAAACATTGATGGTTTAGTGGGATTTATGTGGGCAAACATTAGTTAGTGATAGTTTGTGTGGGTAAACATTGGTAATTTAGTAAGGGTTTATGGAGGCAACATTGCTACTTTAGTAGAGTTACTGCATGAGTCAAACATTGTATTGCAAGTTTTAATTTAACCCTTTAGCATTTCAATTACTCTGTCAAATGCGATGCTTATTTATTCACATTGCTTGGAATCAATCATGCGTTATCTTGTAGATTTCGTATTTGAGTGACACAGTTTATTTTTAGAATAATATTGTAGGGTAAGTGTGAGAGGCTGGATCTGGCCAATTTGAAGAAAAAACAAGTAGAATACTTTGGCCGTACGTGGCTGGTTTAAATGCATCCAGTGTATGTCCACACAATTTCTGTTAACCCAATTTCCCTCACAAGGCTCAAATCCATCTTAGGAGGAGATGTCACAGAATGAGATTGAATCAGGGTTCTCATGATTATGAAATGAACTTCCTTTTTAGACGATTTCAACATCCCATTGAGGATAGAATATTAAACCAATGCATTATTTCTAATCGAAGATGTTTAAGCGGTGAATAAATAGCACCAGTATTTTTAATATAACATATGTTTAAAAATAGGGACCAATGGCAATACAAACTTTACACTATTGTTGTATCATTATTTATGGCAGAAACAGGCAAAATGTACTTACTGTACTTAATCACATCCATTTACAGTAGGAATTCAAAATCTCACAGGATTCATCCCTCAAGGAACAACAAAATAAGTTCCAGTAGAAGAGTAGCATTTGATAAATTAATTCTGTGTCGACACACACACACACACACACACACACACACACAAATGAAGTGTGGATGAGGTTTGCATAGCATTCTACTAGATTTTTACCAGAATCTTACTTTTATATATATATATATATATATATATATATAATACGTATATGGCAATGCTGTATGGTCAAGAAGCTTACTTTGCAGTAAAGTGCAGTTAAGATCAGTCCCACAGCATGGTACTTTGGGCATGTGTCTTATATAGCCCTAGGCCAAATGTGGTGACCAGAAGCTTTATGGAAGCCTGTTGAGAGTGTGTGTGTGTGTGCGTGTCTGTCCTTATGCGTGGCTCTCAATTATCACTTGTCAACTTGTGTTGATTCCTTTAGGCTCCCTTAACTATTTGGCAAAACAGACAGTAAAATAAGTACTAGACATAAAAAAATAGGCTGTGGGGTGAATTTGTTCAGCTAAACCCTGCATGGACACAGTCCAATAACTGAAGAAGATCATCATCATCAGTTAACATCTGCTTTCCATGCTGGCATGGGTTAGATGGTTTGACTGGAACTGGTAAGCTGGAGAGCTGTACCAGGTTTCAGTCTGATTTGACATGGTTTCTATGGCTGGATGCCCTTCCTAACACCAACCACTCCGAGAGTGCAGTGGATCCTTTTTTTGTGTCGCTGGCATAATGGCCATGACTACAATTTCACACGTGCCATTTAATAGTAAATATAAAATATTAAAGAACAAAGATTAAATATATATATATATATATATATATATATATATATATATATATATATATATATATATAGTGAGAATTTACAAATATATATATATATATATATATATATACGTCGAGCAAAAGGGCAAAAGCTCGCTTGATCTCGATTTTCAGGACAAGGAGGAGGAAAGGAAGGAAGAAAGAAACTGCTCACTTGGTCTAAATGCTTAGAACAGAGAGGATTCCACTAAAATCACTCAAGAGACAGGTGATGGCATAAAACCAAGTAACATATAAAGTTTACCAACAAAGTAGAGGTAAAATCCAACTAACAGGCTTCTGCATAGTTTCTGTATACTCAATTTCACTTGCTGGGTGATTGTGTATAGAGAAGTAATAGCAGCTGTGTTTAGAAAATAATTAGGAGCTGTATCATAAAGAAGTGGTTGCAACTATGTATAGAGAATGCATGGTATGTATTGTGAAACGGTAGCTGTGTACATGTTGTGGCAGAAAACCCTTTTCTAAGGTGTTTCATAGAGGGATTGACCCCAAAACAATTTGATTGCTTAAAGAACTTCTAAATTACATGATATTAGGTTCAATTACATTAATCCAGAATTAAGATTAACAGATTTTCTTCTTACCAACAACTACACTCTTCAATTGTAACACTATTCACACCTAAATCTGGCTGAACTCACTTACTTCTACACATTCTGAGAAAGAGTTTTCATAAACTATGGTTACTGCTTTCTTCTTCAGACTAACTAAAAGTCACTTATTGATATTTCTATAAAATATACCAAGATCAATTATTTTAGATATCAGATTATGAGATATCAAATTCTCATATTGGTTAACAAAATGTCTCCAGCCATAGTGACAATATCTTTAACATAATTACATAAAATTATTTTGATAAATTACTTTCAGTTTTATGTTCAGAGTTAATTTATTCTGAATTCTGTACGAGATTCTACTAAATGTTCCACAAGCAAAAGTTTTAGTCTCTGAAAAAAGAACAAAATTATATAAAGATATACAAACATATATGTTCAGAAATGCTTTGATGCTTTATAACCATAAATGAAAAACTTAGTTATTTTTTTCATTTGGAATTTGATATTCAGTCGATGAATAAAATTTATGTTGTGAAGTATACTGAAAGTAATCAGTAGACAGTATGGAAAAATATAAAAAAATGAATTCTATCTAACAAACTATTTTATCAGAATGGCAATATCAGAATTGAAAGATCAATTCTAAAATGTGTTCTGAACTTACTACCCACCTATACATTACTAAATTTATTTACAGCTCCAGGTTGTAATGTTATCATACGCAATATTAGGAATAGATACATCGGTGCGTTACCATAGAAATATGTGAGACATTTCAGGAATAAATGTTAGATCTAAGTAAATGTATTTTATAGCAAAACATCAATCAATATTAAACAGCATCTCCCAGTTTGAAGTCTGCAATACTGGAGATTAAAATTTTTACAAGAAAAAAATTTTACTGATTAAACATACATTAATAAAAAAAATGTAACAATTAAAACAATTTTCCTTGCTTTAACTTGTAATTTGCAAGATCGACCTTCATATTTATCTAGATGATATAAAATATATTATATATTATAAAGAAATCTCTCAAGTCCCCCTTATCACAATGTGCAGACAACTGTATTAGTTAACCCTACAACAATAGCAGTGTTAAATGTAATATATTTTGTTTGCAATCTACGACAATAGCTTTTGTTAAAAATTACTTTTATGGTAAAACAATCAAAAGTTTTTTTGTTTTTTTTTTTGAGAAAAAACTTTTCGAAACAAATTAATGAATGTAAAAATTTAGGTGTAGTTATTATTTTTTTATTTTTATTACTATTGGTGGATAACAACATCATTCATTGGTTAAAGGTTTCCAAAGTGCAATGACTGGTTTACTGTATCTATGATGGTCAGTAACAAAGAAGTGTCTGTAACTCAGTGCAGAACAAATATCACAAAGGACTCATTTTAAGAGTAAATGTTTTTGGGCATACATACTTATATTCTTTTACTTGTTTTAGTCATTTGACTACAGCCATGCTGGAGCATTGCGGTCACAGGTTTTAGTTGAACAAATTGAACCCAGGATTTATTTTTTAAGTCTAGTACTTATTCTGTCAGTCTCTTTTATGAACATATACATGCACATATGCATACACATATATTATACGTGCACATACATGGACACATGCATACACTTATGCATATGCATACATACACATGCATGCATACACATGTGCATACATACACATGCGTATATACGCACATTCACACATATGCATATACACACATACACACACATACGCACATGTATACATGCACACATACATACATACATACATACACATATGTGTATATGCATACATACGCACATGTATACATACATACACACAATATATGGACAGTCAAATTGTGTGTATATTTTAACATGGTATCCATCTAACTAAAAAAAATCTGTTAGTGTTTCCATAAAATACAGATATAACGAAAGTGTTATAAGCTCAGCTAATTAAGCAGCTTTTCTGTATTCCCATGAAATTCAGACAGTAAAAATACCAAAGCAGCTTATTGTCTTTGAAGTATTGGTCAGAGAGTCAGACAAACACAAAGATGGAGACACTTTGCTAATTGTATTAGACGCTAATGAAAAATCAAATTACTAACTTGAACAACTGCAGGTCGACAACGGCAGGAAAGAAACATAGGTGGGTAGGGGACCCAGACTGTTGGCAATTTATGCTGGGAGGATCAGTTTAAAGGATTAGTGTAAAACAAGTGTGGGGGGTTGAAAATGTATGAGAGATTTTAAGAAATAGCTCTGAGTGACAATAATATGCAGAACCCAAGGCTACATGGTTACAAAGTGTACTGCTTAACCATACAGCCATACCTACACCTGATGAACAGATATCACTAAAGAAAATGTCTTGGGATGGTAATATTTTCTTTCCTTCACTTCAGTCTGTAATATTTGCAATTTGCTATTGTTAACTTCTGACAAACTGTCAGAATCCCATTTAAGAACAGTGCATTGAATGTCAAATCGAACCAAGAAGGCTTTTACATGATCATTTGACCTGCTCTAAACAGTAGACAAATATCTTTCAGATCACACCCTGCAGTCTTAGAAAAAGGTTCATCATCATCATTTAATGTCCATTTTCCATGCCGACATGGGTTGGATGTTTTGACAGAAAGTGACCAGCTGAAGGGCTATTCAGTTTCCCATGTCTGTTTTAGCACAGTTTCTACGGCTGGATAACCTTCCTAATGCCAACCACTTTACAGAGCGTACTGGGTGCCTTTATGCTGCTCCAGTATGGGTGCTTTTTATGTTTTTATGTGGCATCAGCATTTATGAGCCTGCAAGATTAGAGATGCTCAGCTGAGGAGGGGTGCAAGGGACAAGCATGTATGTAAGAGCAACCACACCTTTACTCAGCTTGGCATGTCCTTTCAAGCACAGCAAACTGCCAGAAGTCACAGTCACATGTCATCCCCTCTGTGAGTGTCATCCCCATATTACTGAATAATCTGCTCTGAGCTACACAAACTGTACACACACACACACACACACACACACACACACACACACACACACACACACACACACACACTCACAAAAAGAAAGGTGAGATGATCATGGTGGGAGTGTCTTTAAGCCTTTTGATACCAACCCACCTGGGGCCATCCCTGGTTCTTTAATACAAACTTCATGTTTTAAAATGATCTACATTAAAACCATCCTTGAAAATTTCATGCTAATTTATGTTCCTAACACCAGTTTAATAATAACAGTTATTTTACCAAATTCTTCAGTATATTCAAAAATGATTGAAACAAAAAGAAGTGTACTCTTTTAACAGAAACATGGTAGCAAAAGGATTAACCACAGACCTGTTTGGTCAGGGGTTGACCTATGGTTAAAGAGCAACAACAAGACTGAATGGCAAATAGGAAGTTTGAAAGTTTTTAAATGACAGAAGAATATAAGAGTAAAAATGCAGAGAATACTAAAGAAATATCTGAGAAGCAAAAAAAAAAAAAAAAAAGTGGAGAGTATTAAAGGTTACAAACAACAACACAGAGGCAATGTGGAAGGAGGAAATGAAGGAAGAGGAGGTAAAGCAGTACTGAGGAAAGCTGGTCTGAGAATCCAATAATCAATATTTCCAGGATTGAAGCAACAGGTGAAGAAAGCTTTCAATACAATTGATTAGCACACAACAATCGGGAAAGAACCAAAAACTATTTCTCTGGCCATCATATGTTCAAAAGGTTTTACTAATATTGGTTTTTGTGACATTATTTATTATTATTATTATTATTATTATTGTTATTGTTATTATTATTATGCCAGGTTTCAAGGAAGTTGAAGTAAGATGTCATGACATTTATGCCATCCCCAAAAATGTTATTGGCATAAGCTCAGTGAAAGATTTCTCAATTCTAGACGTAAAATATTAACCTCTGCCAAATTTTCTTTTTAACCCGCAGAACAGTCCTGATCCAGTACACTTGTGATCAAAGAGGTTCCAAAAATGACATTCCAAATTTTTTATCAAGCAATAGAACACCTAAGGTTACATTATTCAATATATTCTCTGTTTTTGAGACAACAGGGTGTAATGTACAGATAAACATGACTGCTATTTCTAGTAGTAAAATCATCCATACAAAGGCACCCTTGTTGGCTTATATCTTGTTCATTCAAGAAAAACCACCAGTAGACTTGCTTCTCACACCTATTTATATATACTATTGCACATCCATTTTTTGATTCTCTTGTCAATTTCAGCTAGTATAAAGAAGTCTGTTTCATTGAAAAGGTCTAATAAGACTGAAATGTGCTCAAGAAGACATCACCAAAATCACAGATGGTGAGGTCATAGGTTGATATTATCTATCTTTACTGGACCCATCTATTTAATTCTACACCACACAAAATGACTTATGACAAAGCTGTCTGTAAAGGGCATGAATGTTAATCTTTATAACCAGTTAAAGCCCTTCATTCATAGTTAAAAAGATGCTTGAGCTGCACGATAACAACTGCCTACGCCCTATGCAATGACATCTGGTGTCTCACAGGGATCTGTTCTTGCCATCCTGATGTTTGTTGCATACATTAAACAAATACCGACTTGAAGCATGTTACTGTGTTTAAAATATGCAGGCAGCAGCAAGATGTACCTTGAGATGAAAAGATCCTATATGCACAAACTTTTTCTTGAAAACTGACCTGAGCAAAATGCAACACTGTTCCTGATATGCCTATGTGTACCTATTCCTTTTTACGACTCCTCCAGTGTTCACTCCTCTGTCATTTAGAGTTTTATCCTGAGTACTATTCTTTTCTACTCTCGGCACAAGGCCCGAAATTTTTGGGAAGGGGAGGTCAGTCAATTAGATTGACCCCAGTATGCAACTGGTACTTAATTTATTGACTTCAAAAGGATGAAAGGCAAAGGCGACCTTGGTGGAATTTGAACTCAGAATGTAAAGACAGACGAAATACTGCTAAGCATTTTGTCCGGCATGCTAACGTTTCTACCAGTTTGCCACCTTTATCCTGAGTACTAACTATTGCATGTGTTTTTGATGACCATTGCTATTTTACTCTCCGTGATTTACTGCTGCTTTCTGTCCTGCTTTCAACCTTTCCTGAAAATTTATTATACACTGTACACAGTAAGTACATTATTATTATTATTATTATTATTATCATCATCTCATACTTAGTGAAATAATTTTTCCTCACAGCTTAATTATCTTTAATTAACCTTCTGATGCTCCATGCTCATTACATGAAATATGTTAACACTATCTTAACAGTTAATTAATCCATAGTTTGGGTTTCCAAAGAAACAGGTTTCCATCAGTTTGAGAAGGCTAAAATAGGATAGAATAAGGTCAAAAATGCTTCTGAAATAATTACAATAACACCTTCACCTATGACCCTACTTTGATGAACCAACAAAGGAATCTTCATACAAAGGTGAGGTACACCTTGCTTATAAGCAAATTTTACATTCAAATTTTAACCCACACACCAACAAAATCTCTAATACTCAATAGGACCAAAACAGAAATCTAAGATAAGTTACTTAATAAGATGGAGAGCTGGCAGAATCGTAAGCATGCTGGGAAAAAATGCTTAGTGGCATTTCCTTTATCTTTACATTCTGTGTTCAAATTCTGCCAAAGTTGACCTTGCCTTTCATCCTTTTGGGGTTGATAAAATAAGTACCAGTTGATCTCTGGGGGCAATGTAATTGACTTTCCCCCTTCCTCTGAAAGTGACACATGATGGGACTGAACCCAGAACCACATGGTTGCAAAGATAGCATCTTAACCACACAACCATGCTTGCATCTTACATTCTTTGATAAAACAGATGCATTGGACAATGTAGTTCTAGATATAGATTCTTGGTTTTACTCTTTTACTTGTTTCAGTCATTGGATTGCAGCCATGCTGGGGCACCACCTTGACGTTTTAAGCCTGGTACTTATTCTATTGGTATCTTTTGCTGAACTGCTAAGTTACAGGAATGCAAACACACCAACATCATCTTTCAAGCAGTGGGAGGGGGACAAACACAGATACAAAGAGACATACACACATATACACAGCAGGCTTCTTTCAGTTTCCATGTACCAAATCCACTCACAAGGCTTTGATTGGCTTGAGGCAATAGTCTACTGTTGCCTCAGATACTTGCCTATGGTGCCATGCAGTGGGACTGAGCCCAGAACCATGTGGTTGGGAAGCAAGCTTCTTGCCACAAAAAAAAAAAAATTAAATTGTGATGGTCATAGTTAGAACGCCTATGATTAGAGATTAGTTCAAACAGAGTTGACCGGGAGCTAAACAATACCCAACACCTTGTGGAAGAGAAGCAGAATAAATGCAAATAGAAATGGAATTCTAATTACAGCTTCTGTTTGAGAGTTAAATATTTTAGTGAAGAATCTAACAAAATGTGTAAATGAACAAATGCTTAATGTGGAAACAGAAACCAGAATTTTATTGGAAGAATTGGAAATTACATTTGAAACAAAAGAGAACAGAATTTTGCATGTGTGCCGATTATATGTAAATAATTGATGATAGCTTTTCACAGGTTTTGCACAAACGTACCTGTTCTTATAGTGAAAAGTGCCTTTATTTCTTAGAAACATACTCTTCCCTTTCCTGTAAAAGTGTGAAACAGTGTTATTCTTGAATTTATGGTCTTTCTTTTTTAATTAGCTGAATTATTTCTTCAAAGAAGTGGCTGGTTTCTGACAAAGAAGCAAAACTTCATGACTAGAATTTGGATAGCATAGATGATAGATGTTAACTTGCTGAGCTTTAGAAAAGCTTTTACATATTTTTACTGTTCCATTCACAGCATTTATAAAATGTGTTTTACTAATCACTTTCTTTGCCTGAAAATCCTAGCATCTTGAAGTTTGTCACTGAAACATTTACAAGCATAGCCAAATATACCAATAAAAATTGGCAATAATATAAACATATAAAGATTTTGTTGTTTCTGGGAAGAGCCATTACACCAATATAATTAACACACACACATACACACACATTGGTTTTTTATTAGTTAACTGGTTAAATATCCAATTGTTTTGGTTTTGTTTGTCAAAGCTCTTTTGTTGCTTCTTGCAGTCTTTTCAATGATAACAGACTAAGTCCATAGTCATTGAAAAGGTTGCAAGAAACAATGAAAGAACTTTGACAAACAAAAACAGAGCAATCAGATATTTAACCAATTGACTAATAATAAATGAGTGGAACTGAACCAGTGTGTGTATGTTAACTATATTGGCATAATGCTAGGGCACTGCCTTGAAGGGTTTTACGTAATTGAATTGACTCCACGAAGTTAATTTTTTAAGCTTGGTACTAATTCTACCTGTCTCTTATGCTGAACTGCTAAGTTACAGAGACAAATAAATCAACACCAGTTGTCAAGCAATGGTGGGGAACAAAGATACACACACAAACAGGCTTCTTTCAGTTTCCATCAATCAAATCCTTTTGCAAAGCTTTGGTCAGCCCAGGGCTATAGTAGAAGTCATTTGCCCAAGGTGTCACGCAATGGGACTGAACCCAGGACCGTATAGTTGGGAAGCAAACTTCTTAACCTCACAGCCACAATAGATATTCTCCTTTTCGATTTTGTAAGCAAATCCGTATTTGCAGAGGCTAGTTGATCTTTATGACTGTTTATGATTTTCCTTCTCTGACATAAATACATATTTCAGACGTGTGACATTTGTACATGTCAGAAGTTTTGATAGGAATGTTCCTTCTATATTTCCTGTATTCATAAGTATGCATTCAATCGCAGAAGCACTAACCCAGGATGGTCTTTCCTACTGTTGGCCTTGTATATTCTTTCAGCAGCATTATGTTGCAATGGAAAATAGTACTTTGTGCACACATATTTGTGTGTAGGGGGAGGGGGTCGATGCACATATAGTTATTCCAAAAATGGAAGTAAAACCTAGTATTGAGAGACTGCAAAATAATCTTAACAAAGACCAAAAGTTTTTAGTAAGTAGGAAAGAAGACTGAATCTTGATATCATCAGTTAAAAAGGTTGCTCATTTGCAGAAAAAGAATAGGTGAAAATTTCAAATGATGAACTCATTGTAACTAATAGATGCATATTTAATGTAAAGGAACAATAACCAGTAAGGCAACACTGAACTTGTAAGATATTTCTGAAATATTAGGTTTGCTCAAAAAATACCATCCGATTTTTTGAAACCATTTTTTTTCAAATTTGATGAAAGATCTCATTTTTGTAATGTTTTAGACGAAATTTTACATGCTTAATAATTGATGTGTATTTTTTAATAAATTTTTATTGATTTCTTTCAGAATATGATTTTAAAGCATAGAAATCCTCAATTTCAAACATGAAAAAAGAAAAAATGCGTTTACTTTTTTTTGCATGAATTCAAGCTTGGACATAATGCTTTCCAAACAGCCAACAGCCGCCAATATCAACAGAGCATGGGTGTGAAGGATCCACTAGTGATTGGACAGTAAAATGGTGGTTTGAGAGATTCTGTAGTGAGGATGAGAGCCTTGAAGATCAAAAGGGTAGAGGACGTCCATCTGCACTTGATGATCAGCATTTGCAAACAATACAGCTTCTGAGGTTTATTATAAGCAACTGGAAGAAATGCCTGTTCACTTGAGCAAAATGAGACCTGTACTTGTCAATCGATGTGGTCCAATTCTGCTTCATGACAAGACTCGACTGCACTTTCCAGGATGACGCTGCAGAAGCTCACAGACCAGGGATACAAGACTTTACCACATCTATATTCTCCTGATCTTTCACCCACCGACTACTACTTTTTTAAGCATCTGGACACTTTTTTTTTTTTTAGGCAAAAATCTTCTGTTCCAAAACCAAGGTCGAAACTGAACTCAAGGAATTTCTTGGCATCAAAAACTTTGTATTTTTATCGAAGAGGCATATACAACCTTGTTAATTGAAGGGAAAAATGCTTAACTGTTCAGGAATCATATTTTGAATGATTAAAATTTGTATAAAGTTCAGTTTTTCAAGAATATAGGCTTATTTCTAAAATCAGCTATTATTTTCCGAACAACTTAATACACCTATTGTCAGAATGAAATAAAGATAAATATGTAAATTATCATTTCAGCTCTCACTGTACAGAGCCAACGATGATTTTTTTTATCCGGTGGCAGACAATTTTGTTCACTGAAACTATAAACAAAGACAGTGGCTTGTTTTGGCTCAAAGGTCTCAGTGTTTCTGGCTTATGATGTACAATATGTCAAAACACTGGTGTCCTAGAATCCCTTGGGTTAATAAGCTAAATGTGTTATGAACACAGTCATCATGAAAGGGAGCAGTTGTCCTCCAGTAATGTACTTAACAGCAACTAGTTGAAACACATAAAGAATAAATTGCAAATCATTATTTCAGATCTCACTGTACACAGTGCAAATAATGATTTTTCAAAACTATAGCTCTGATGTCTATAATCTAAAAATGAACTAAAAGAAATTATTTAAAGAATACGTATGGAGCAAAACATCCAAAAATTGACCAGTATAAACCAGTAAGTAAATACAATGTAAATACAAAATATCTATGTAGCACACAAATAAGAATACAAATATATTTGTTTAGCAAAATACTAGAATGACTTGGTTATCTGGCTTCAGCTTCAAGAACAGTTATATAAGATGTAAAGAGGATGGGAAAACAAGAGACAAACAGACAGATGGGAAAGCTGTTAGACATAAGAATAGAGAGAATGAAAAGAGAAAAGAGCAGAGACGAGGAGAATTCCATATCTGAACTTCAAACTGAAAGACAAGAAGTTTATAGAAATACTATTGTGTTTCTATACACAGTAAGTAGATAGTGAGCGTATAAGAGGTGAGGTGCCCTATCAGACAGACATTCAATGTAGATCATTGATTATATTAATATAATACACTCAACTACAAAGGATGTACATTACTTGAAGATGGAGATAAGTTCAGTTATTTAATCAGTGTTAATATAGGCAATCACTGAAGATGTTGGTACAAGAAGACTTTATCATATTTAATATACATGTTTTATACTGTACTAGTTTAAATTGATAAAGTATGGGGGAATACTTATAATTTCTCTTGTTATCAACAAAATGGTGCTGTGTGTGTAGAAATAGTAGCATGCATGAAGGATGAGTAGTGTGTGTGTGTGTGTGTAGAACTGATGGGTAGCTGTGTACACACACAAACACACACACACACACACACACACATAAAAGGTGGCTCTGTTTGTATGGAATCTGTGGTTATGTGTATATATATATCTGTGTAGAAATGATGGTTGTGTGTGCATACAGAAATGGTGGCTATGTGTGTGTATATGTTTAGAAATGTGTGTGTGTATGTGTAATAAAATGGTGGGAGCATATATATAAATTGTCACTGGGTATGTATAAATGGTGATTATAGGATTAATCAATGACATGATAAACTGAAACAAATGAGTTTACTTTGTGATTCAAAATGATAGGCAGACTTCAAATAATGTGTGCATGTGTTTGAGAGAGACAGACAGACAGAGACACACAGAGGTAGATAGATAGAGAGAGAGAGACAGAGAGAGAGAGACAGAGAGAGAGAGACAGAGAGAGAGAGACAAACAGACAGACAGACAGCAGGAAATACATGATTCAGGAGATATGAACATAACATTTGATTGGATATAAAAACAATGATGTCAGCAAATGACATAACAACAAAGAAACTGGAAAAAAACCTGACCAATGGAAAACGATGATTGAATTAACTTTACAAATTTTCTCAATAACAATATATACAAAAAATTTAACCAACAGATGCAGGCGTAACTGTGTGGTAAGAAGCTAGCCTCTCAGCCACATGGTTCTGGGTTCAGCTTAACTGCATGACACCTAGAGGGAAGTGTCTTCTACTATAGCCTCAGGCCAACTAAAGCCTTATGAGTGGATTTGGTAGGCGGAAAGTGAAAGAAGCCCATTGTGTGTTTACACTCCACTCTTCGTTCTTTTGTCCCCCCCCTCTCACATTTCCCTGCCTTCTCTTCTTGCTCACTTTCCTTCCTCTTTTCACTTCACTGTCCCTGTCATTTTTTCTCACCCCTCCTTAGTTCTTCTGTCCCTCTGCCTCTACCTCTCTCTCTTCTCTCCCCATGTGACCGGTGTTCGGCCAAGCCTGACCTTACTTTCTTGGTTAGGCCTCTGTCCATGCAACATCTATATTCTTCCCTGTACCTGTGAAATCTTATATCCCTGCCGTACGGCTTTACTTCCACACATGCCAGCTTAATCTAATTCGTCCTTAGTCAAAAGACACCTGCTGTTATGTCATGCTATTTGTATTTGTGTAACTTTCTCCATTTTTTTCCATCCTTGTTTTCATATACGTTCATTGCTTTCTTCCAAGGAATCTAATGCTCTTAGCTTAGTTTTTCCTTGGGGCTGGCCAGATTGGATCAATCTCGAGTATAACTAGCCGAAATTCCATCGTCTATCCGGATGTTTTGTTGTCCCTTTCTTGTATCACCTAACTGTCTGGATGTTTTGTGTTCTTGTCCCATTTTGTATTTTTTTTACAAAGAATAAGTACTGGGGTTGATTTCTTTAAATAAACACCCTTTAAGAGAGTGCTCCAGCATGGCTGCCGTCAAATGACAAACAAGTAAAATAATACAAGAATAACCTTTGTGAATCTCTAAACTGTATGACAGCAACAGCAAATACACTTGGATGACAGATGGATGTCCAGACATGTATGCAAGAGAATGTATACCAAACATATAATTGGAAATGGCTAGAATTAGAACATCTGTTAATGACTGACAGATGCTTACATATAGCTGTAGTCAGAATTGTAAGGCAAGAGACTGCATTTGTTATATTTACAGGGATACAAAAACAGTTTGATTGCTCTGAATAACATTTTCACACGTAAAATTCAAATTAAGCTTACAACTATTTCTCTCTCGCTTGCACTACTAATGGATTGTGAACAATAATGCTTTTATCCTAAAGAAATGCTTTCATTGTACACCTCCCTAACATTCTTTCTCCTTCTGTAAAGTTAATAATTTAATTCAACGTTATGTTTAATAAACCCTAGATTCCTAATTCTATTATACTGGACTTTGCACACCAAGCCACTTGGCTGTGTAACATTTGTTTATCATCATCATTTCTTTTTAACATCCACTTTTCCATGTTTCTACAGCCAAGTGGTTTGGTGTGCCAAGTCCTGTATAATAGAATTAGGAATCTAGGGTTGGATGGAGTTCAGTAAGACAAATGTTCTGTAGTCTAATGCCTTTTGTGCTGCCAACCATTACTCGTTTCTGAGCAAGGTAATATTTTCCCATGGCTAGACATATTTTTGCAGAATACTGGAATTGACACTTATTTACCTCAATCATGCAATGTCGAGACAAGTAGACACAAGCATGCACACGCATTATAAACAGATATATCATCATCATCATCATTTGATGTCTGTTTTCCTTGCTAGCATGAGGATAACAACAATGATGACAACAACAATGATGACAACACCAATGATGACAACACCAATGATGACAACACCAATGATGACAATGATGAAAACGATGTTGAGAATGATGAGGACGATGATGATGACAGTGATGATGACAGTGATGATGACAATGATGAAGATGATGAAGATGAGGATGATGAAGATGAGGATGATGAGGAGGACGATGATGATGAGCACAATGACAATGACGATGATAACATTTCACTCATAAGACTATGACAGAAAACTAGAAGACACTTGCTTCAAAGTGTTGAGCGGTGGAACTCCCTTTGGAGTCATACAACATTTGTGAAGCAAAGCTTAACTACACAGCTATGTCTGTATCCATGGTTACATGCTCATTTGTCTTTTGTACTCAGACAAGTGACAAGAGAATTTCTAGGAAGTTAGAAATGCAAAATATTCATTAACATAAAGTAACAATATCGAAACACAACCAAGACATATTTTCTTTTCAGGAGATACATGAGGAGATAATGGTTCAAGATGCTAAAATTTATTATCTCAAAACAGCTACTAATTACCAGTTACTTGAACAGTAATATAAATTCTCATTTAATTAATTATTTGCTATTCATCAGCATCATTAAAATTTTTATGTTAGTGTAGGTTGGACAGTGCTGCATGTAGGTTGGACAGTGCTGCAAATCTCTATATAATCCAGTTCTTTGTTTAAGCAGAGTTCTCTTCAAATTGTTCAAACTACAGAACAATTTTCTAAAGCTGAGGTTAAAAATCTATAATCACATCAGAACACATCACATCCAATTTGCAGCAATTATTCTCTGCATAATCACGTCAGCTCAGCATTCCTATTCATAAAACTACTACTAACAATCTGTGAGGCCCTCTCAATGACAACTTACTCATTCTACCGGCTAGAAAGCAAAAACTTATATCCCTCAACGAGGAAGGACTCACTGGATATTGTAGCCCTGTATAGACAATGCCTAAATAAATGACAGGCCAGTTACAGCTGATAACATTAACCAGATGATAGAGTGATGAACTGACAGAGTCGTTGAGCATGCCAAGCAAAATGCATAGTAGTATTTCATCCATTTTTACATTCTGAGTTCAGCCTTTCAGGGTCGATAAAATAAGAGTCAGTTGAACACTGGGGTTGATGTCATCGACTAACCCACCTCCTACGAAATAACTGACTTATTGACACCATTATCAATCAGATGGAAGGTGACAAGCTAGCAGAATCATTACCATACTAGAAAAATGCTTTTTGTTGAGTCAGAGGACTGTGGAATCAATGCCTACATCAGAATATTGTAGTATCACATCTACTCGATCCAGCGGCCATTTTGTCTCCGGTCTAAACTACAAACTTCACCATCACCTATATTGATTTAGCTGAGTCAATGAGGACTTGGTCACTTATTAGAATTAGATTAATATCAAGCATTGATGTTCTCTCGTTTTGTTCTCTTCATAATGAATTATTAAATATCTACAGGACGATACACCTCAGAAATAATTAAATTTTAAAGGGTAATCTTTATTTTCTCATTAGCTGTTAATAAGAGAAAGTTATATGATTAATCAAGTGTCACATATTCACAATATGTAAGAGTAAAACATTTTTTTATTTATTTATCAGATATTCTGATGTTCAAACAGCATTAAAAAGAAAAGTAATACGTTTGTACAAAAATAATAAAACAAAAGGTAACAACCTTGATCAGCCCCGGATCAACACAAATTAACCACTCCTATGAGTGAAGTCTTACAGCCAAGGTATTTGTTCATTTTTACATTTATTTTTCTATGTAAGCATGAATTAGATGAATACATTGCTGAGGTATTATATTTATAGATCAATGTCCTTTTTGTAACTGTTTTACAAAAACAGGATGTTTCATAAAAGGTAAAAAGTAACGACTTCCTTCGGTGATGAATGACCATGGGATTGCACCTGGAAAGTTCCCCACTGAGCCACAAGTCAGGGCAAAGTTGTTTATAAAAGACCTGCCTACCCTCTCCATGCCACTGAAGTTATCCAAGGGAAAGGCAAAAGCTGATACAGATTGGCACCAGAGATGTTGCAACTCATTTCTACAGCTGAGTGAACTGGAGCAATGTGACATAAAGTGCCTTGCAAAAGAACACAACATACAGCCCAGTCCAGGAATTGAACTCACTGCCTCATGATTGTGAGTTTGACACCCTAACTGCTGAGCCATATGCCTTCATATCTCATATTCATCTTCAAAAGGTGCAAAGTCAGCAGATGGTTTGTTGACTGGAGAAATAACATATTTGATTGACTTTCATGGAAGCACAAATGTATAGAAATGCACACATATCTGATGGGCTTCTTCCAGTTTCCACATACCAGATTAACTCACAAGACTTTAATCAACCTGTACTTTAGTAGAAGACACTTACCCAAGGAATACAAGGTAGAGCACTGTGGGACTGAACCTGAAACCATGAAGTAGAAAACCAAACTTCTTAAACCACACAGCTATGCTAACACTCATCCACAAAGACATGCCTCCCAGAGAAATTTGGCAAGGTGGAACAAAACTTCTTTTGGATGGAATAAAGAAGCTCCAGCAAATATCAAAAGTGCTAAGCATTTTAAAGGAGAGGCCAAGTATATAGCCATGGATACCCTCCTACATACCCCATATCCTGACCTGACATACCAACTGAACCCTCAATCGCATAAGCCATGACTTCAGCCATGACCATCTCATCTTTTTTGTGTGATATCAGGGATCACATTGTCCAATATCCCTTTTCCATTTTGAAGACAGTCGTATCAATTTAGGGCAGTTTGATCATTCTAAGTCTTGCATTGACTAGGAGTAACATTATGCAGTACACCATTTGTCCCTTGCACACACCCGAAGGGTTAAGACATACTAATGTAAAGTCTGAGTATGAAACATTAAACTGCTTATGTCATGAAGTATATGTTCTCCAGTATATTCTAATAAGTTGTAAGGCCAACAGAGGTGAAAGAAACAGTCTTACTTCTACCAAAGTCTTTCCTCAATCTGACATTTAAAAACAACACACAGTAGCACTTTTATTTCAAAGTTCAAGTTGAAGCCAACCTTTTAGATCATTTTATACCCGTCTTCTACTCTATCTAGTATTATACTGTAATAAATTAAATGTTACAATACATTAAAACATAGAGTACTGCTTCTAATAGAACAGACTTGCATTGTCAATCACACAACCGAACACAGCTTGACAAAGTTAGTTCTAGATAATACCTAATTTTTCTAGTTTCCTCAGTACCTGAACCAGTAATTTCTTACTTGGATAACAAGATTTGCCTCGTCTACACAATAACAGAATATTCACATTTATAGCATGTCTGTGAGTCCCAAACATACATCCATACATACATACATATCCCTCCTCTCTGTTAGGAGGTGCGAGCACTTAGACACACATATACACACAAGATGGTAACTTCTGCCTACCGAATTCAATCACAAGGCTTCGATCAGCCTGACTTTAAAGCAAAAGACACTTGCCCAAGGTACCACATAGTGGGACTGAACCCAAAACCATGTGGTTGGGAAGCAAGCTTTCCAACCACACAGCCATGCCTGCGCATATATATATATATATATATATATATATATATATATATATATATATATATATGTATGTACATATACACATGTATATAGTATATATGTATGCATATACACACATATATAGTATATATGTACTCATACACACACGTATTATAGTATATATGTGTGCACATACATATACACAAAATATATGTATGCATACACACACACGCACAAAATATATGTACACATACACACACACTATATATATATATATATATATATATACACATGTACACATATATTCACACACAAGAGTGTGTATGTATGTATGTGTCTATACACATATGTAAATAAATAATTTCTAAACAAAAACAACCATTACCTGAACAGAGGGTTCAGAACATATATAGAGTTAAATGTAAAAACGTTGATACTTTGAATTTTCATCAGTGGTGGCTTATTCATACTGTCTATGTGTGTGTGTGTGTGTGTGTGTGTGTGTTCCAAACATCTATAAACAACTCTATATATGGAAATAAAAAAATAATAAAAGATAGTTATGGTCAAAAATGGCGTTGCAGATTATAGAAAATAGCTGTCAGCACATAAGATCATTAAAACTATATTAGGTTATAATCAGTTGCCATTTCTGTAATAAATAACAATCACTGCAAGTATAGAAAAGATGTAGATACAATTTATCTTTTAGCATTGTAAGAGATACATTAAAAAAATAACATTATAGTAACAGGCATTATTGTAGGTGAATAGCCTCTGTTATTACCTCGTTATTTTCTAACTTTATGTCTAATCAAATACACAGCTGATGTGTTGTAATTAAATTTTGAAAAATAATCAAGTATTTTAGTAATTTAGTAAAATAGCTAACTTTTAAATTATTAACCTTTTTGATACGCCAGGCAAAATGTTTAGTGGTATTTGGTCTGTCTTTACATTCTGAGTTCAAATTCCGCCGAGGTTGACTTTGCCTTTCATCCTTTCGGATTCGATAAATTAAGTATCAGTGGCATACTGGGGTTGACATAATCGACTGGCCCCCTCCCCCCAAAATTTCGGGCCTTGTGCCTAGAGTAGAAACAAAAAGATCTGCCTCAGACCACCCTTGGTCCTATGATAGAAATTTTCTTTTTGAAAATGATCTAAATTAAAGCCTTCCATAAAAATTCCATATCAATACATTTTCTATGTACCAGTTTAATAATGACAAAGTTATTTTACTAAATTCTCTGTGATTTTCGAAATTAATTGAAACAGAGGCAATGAATTTCAAGAAAAATATGGCAAAGAAAGAGCTAAAGTATGTTTGGAACATAAAACATTCTTATCTAAAATAATTATGGAAGATTTAAAAATAAATATATATACTTTATACTTTAGGTGCAAGCATGGCTGTGTGGTAAGAAACTTACTTCCCAACTACATGGTTCCAGGTTCAGCCTCACTATGCAGCACCTTGGGCAAGTGTCTTGTAGTTTAGCTTCGGGCTGAACAAAGCTTTGTGAGTGGATTTGGTAGATGGAAACTGAAAGAAGCCCACTCTGTGTGTGTGTGTGTGTATCTGTCCCCCATTTTGTCTTTGACAACCAGTGTTGGTATGTTTATATCCTCATAACTTAGCGATTCAGCAAAAGAGACCAATAGAATAAAAAACCAAGCTTAAAATAAATAGGTACTGGGAATGATTTATTCAACTAATATTTCTTCAAAGTGGTGCCCCAGCATGGCCACAATCTAATGATTGAAACAAGTACAAAAAAAAAAGGTTTAAATTCAGCAAGTATTTTTTTTTTCTTTTTTATAGAAACAATCGAGCGAAGGAAACCTGAAACCCTTAAAGCAAATCACTGCTCCAGTATGACCAAAGCAAGAAGCAAGCATCAACAAGAGGAATAGTGTATATATTACATCATACTGCATTTAGTTGTGGTAAATGATGCATGACAGCTAGGGAGGGGAGGAGTTACATCCAATCAAATCTGTTTTTTCCGGCACTAAAGAGATTGGTAGACAATGCAGTAGAGGATGTGAAAAGTAATGGGTCCACACCAACAACTAGAACAACAACCGTTAAGGATGTAGTGAAAGGGATTTGCCAACCAACTCAAGAGATACAAGATAACAGGACATAGGAATTATCTAATATAGGAACATGATGAGATAATAGAGTTTTATTACTGCTGTTGCTATGCAATATATGAGATGTAACAAAGATAGAGTAAAATATACAGCTCAGCACCATTGCTGTTCAACAATATTACTATATTAACAAACAAGCCTGACAGACCCTTACTACAGTCACTTAGCTGGCTAGAAACAGCAGTCGATACCCATCGAATCACACTGTACGAGTCATAAAATGAGAAGTATGCATACATCCAAAATATAGCTCTGGAGACAGTATAACTTCCAAAAAATAAAGAAACTAATTCATAAACAGACTGGATGGTCACATCTGGAATGGCTTTAATACAAAGCCTTGCTGATCAAGAGTCGACTAGGTCTATATATCAACAGGTAGTAATAGAGATAGATGCAAAATAGTAGTAATAGATATCGTATACATAATAACTATAATAGTTGTAAAAGACAGCATTAATACAGGTGTGCGTGTGCATATAAATATGTGTGTATATGTATGTATATATATATATGTGTGTGTGTGTGTGTGTGCATACACATACTCACAGAGACAGTTGTAGTAGAAGTAGCAATCACAGAATGTGTTATAAAGTAGCTGATGACACAGTGGTGATCGTGACAGAGACTACTAACTAAAACATACAGCAATGATTTTACAACTATAAAATGACAGTGTACAGAGGTAGATTACATTGGAGACATGAAAGGAATTATTAAAATAGCTTCTGGAGAATCTGTAGTATACATGTGAACATGTATGTACATGTGTGTGTGTGTGTGTGTGTGTCTGTGTGGTTAAGAAGCTCACTTTGCAACTATGTGGTCTTAGGTTCAGTCCTAGAGTGTGTCACTTAGGGAAAGTGTCTTATAGGCTGACAAAAGCCTTGTGAGTGGACTTAGTAAATGGAAACTGAAAGAAGCATGTATGTATATATACTATTGTTTAGACATCACGTGGTCGTAATCGATCATCATCATCATCATACAAGCAGGGTCATTCATTTCAAGTCTTCTGGGAAAAGCATGTCTAGCCATGGGTGGATACTAGTTTGCTTGGAAACAGGTGAGGGTTAGTGACAGGAAAAGCATCTGTCCATAGAGAACCTGCCTCAACAATTCCGTCTGAACTTTCTGTATGCAATACTAGCAACTCAACCACATCATCCTGTATAATTTCATCAGACCCAACATCATCCACAAGTGTAACAATATCCTAAATTTGATGTAAACTTTCTACTTGTGGAAGACTTGTAAAGTCACAGTTACAGTAGGTCCATATTCATTTTCAATCCATGCACCCAAGTCTTCATAACTTAGCAGCTTGGCAAAAGAGACTGACAGAAAAAAACATCGCTCTTACAAAAAAATAAATAGATAAAATAAACCTCAATACTGGGGTTGATTTGATCAACTAAAACCCTTCAAGATGGTGCCCCAGCATGGCTATAGTCCAATGATTGAAACATGTGAAAGAGAAAAGATTAACAACTGGTATGTAGCAACACTACTATTTTTTGAGAAGGTAACTGCAGATATTCACTCTAATATGAACATAGATGTCATTGTAATCTAAAGACCAGTTTTACTTCTCAATGCATTCCATATTCAATTATAATTTATTACAATTCTGGGACAAGGGGTGGGGTTTCTCCCCCACCCCATTTCAATTTACTCTGTGATTAGTCATTTAGATACTGACTGTTCCTGACACCGAAGCTATAATTAATATTAATGAAAATTTCTTGGGTTCTACATCAAATATTGTTAACACACACTTCACTAATGTTCCATGAAGCTGACATCCCTTATAATAAGCAGAAGACCAAGATATGTTCCAAACATCAACTTAATATGAATTATTCTCTTGAATTCTTCAAAATTAATTGAAACACATAGTATTTAATTAGAAATATGATCACAAAACTAATTAAGATTGTAGTGTCAAACAATCAGTATAGCAGTATAGAACCTTACAACGCAATATAGTTTTAATCAAAATGAACTATACCACCTTGAACACACGAATATGTTTTAGCAGACATAATTTCATTTGATAGTAACCCTTCAAGATACAAAAGTTGGCAGCAACATGACTATTTATGGCTAAAAAAAACACTGTGTAACATGATTTTTGTCCTTGAGTAGCAACTGTCATTTCCTATTTGCATACCCCTAGAAAGTATGGAAAAATGTTAATATTTAATTCAAACTTTGCTCTTGTTACATTTATCCACAAAGAATCCCTCTCAACAGATGGCTATAATGCTCCCCAACTACTCCTGCTCATGATCAGAGATGCACATATTGTTGGCCACTAAAGGACATGCTCAAGTGGTTAAGTGGTCAAGCAACTGACAAGGAAATCTGTGGTATTAAGCAGTATAATTGCTATAACAATATTTCTGCTTCTGAAAATCAGTGCTGAATCTGTCTGAGATGTAATGGAAAATAGTTCAGTTTGAAAACATTGATGCCCAGGTCACAAAAGCAAAGTTTGAAGGGAATAGTAGTCATTTCCTTTTATTTCTAGATAGAAGCAAATAGGAAATAACACTTACTGACCAAAGACAAAACAAAATTAAAATTTTGTTGTGGCTGTGTGGTAAGAAGTTTGCTTCACAACCTCATGGTTCAGTCCCACTGCATAGCACCTTGGACAAGTGTCTTCTACTATAGCCTTGGGTCAACCAAAGCCTTGTGAGTGGATTTGGTCAACAGAAACTGAAAGAAGCTTGTTGTGTATATGTGTGTGTTTGTATTTGTGTTTTGTTGTCCCCCACTACCACTTGACAACTGGTGTTGGTGTGTTTACGTCCATGTAACTTAATGATTCAGCAAAAGAGACCGATAGCATAGGTACTGGGTTTAGAAATAAGTACTGGAGTTGATACATTCGACTAAAATTCCTGAAGGTGGTGCCCCAGCATGGCCGTAGTCTAGTGACTAAAACAAGTAAAAACAATAGATGAAAGTGTAATGATTGATTCTGCCAATTAGCAAGCCATAAACACAAAACGATGTGGCCACTGGTTTTTGCATCTTCCATGGGTATAATCAAATTAAATCTCATCTGCTACAGCGTACGCATAGGTTAAAAGGTTTCAGAAACTATTTCATTATTTTCTCTATGCTGTATAGGAAGACAAAGAACTAAAATACCATTATGAATTTACATAAAAGAAATCAAAGTTAACCTCTATTGAATTTTTTTTTTTAACAAAATTACCTCATATCTTTTCAAAGAAAATGAAAATAGTTATGATGGAAAAGATATTAAATATTCTTTTCTTTTTGACAACAGGTAAGGTCACTATTTTTCAGGAAAGGGTTGAGTTGATAGAACCAATTACAGATTATATTAACTCTTATGGAAACTGACAGGGAAAGCTTCAAGGTGGCTGTTCAACCTGTTAAATATCCCTTAAAATACATCTTGCTATCTCAAAAGAAAGACACTTTGGATTGTATTAGCCAAGTTATTTTGTCTGAAATTGCAAAACAAAAACAAAAAAAAATCAGGATGTTCAAGCCTGGAATGCTTTTGGTAAGGTTTTTTGCATCAGGAACAAATAAATGGGTTCTGGCTATCAAATGTACACACTAGGCTTTAGAAGAAGACTTTGGAGCTGTAGAAGACACTTTCCCTATGTATCACACAGTGACTGAACGCAAGATCACATGATGTGGAGAAACTCTGTCTTTCAGCAATGTAGAGCCAACTGTAGAGACTCCTGAAGTAACATATAAGTAACTGAGCATTCCACAGAAACATATAACCTTAATATACTTCTCTAGCAGAATCATAATGACACAGTGTGTGACAAGCCTGTTTATTTCCAGTTGCAGATTGATTGCATTAGATGGGCTTCCATACAGTTTCTTTCTACCCACTTTCACTTAGAAGATATGGATATTGAAAATGATACTTGCCTAAAATGCCTAACAGTAGAATCAAACCCTGGACCCTATCATTGTGAAGCAAACTTAACTATTCAACCACAGTGCATTTCACACACACAAACACACACTAAAGAAGACCTGCCCTCCACAGGAGAAGTGTTAAGGCTGCCCTCTTGGATGAAGAAGATTAGTATGCAAGTGTCCTGTGCTGAAGCCATGTAAAAAGTACTTGTGTTGATGCCATGTAAAAGCGATTCTGTCAGTGCCACATTATAAGCACCCATCACACACTGTAAAGTGTTCGGCATTAAGAAGGACATCCAGCTGTAGAATATATATATATACATATAGGTGCAGGAGTAGCTGTGCGGTAAGTAGCCTACTTACCAACCATGTCTCCTACTATAACCCTGGACCAAAGCCTTGAGTGGATTTGGTAGATGGAAACTGAAAGAATCTCGTCGCATATGTGTGTGTGTGTGTGTATGCTTGTGTGTCTGTGTTTGTCCCCCCAACATCGCTTGACAACCGATGCTGGTGCATTTATGTCCCCCGTAACTTAGCAGTTTGGCAAAAGGGACCGAAAGAATAAGTACTAGGCTTACAAAAAATAAGTCCTGGGGTCGATTTGTTCGACTAAAGGTGGTGCTCCAGCATGACCACAATCAAATGATAAACAAGTAAATGAATAAAAGAATATAAGAAGCTTTTAGGGCATTTCTAGAATGCCTCAGAAGCTCCCTAAAGGGAGTAGACAGTTTCTTATACCCAAATACCTAATTAGTGGTAGAAGAGGGTGTTTTGAAAATATAGTTGCTAGAGAAAAAAATAGGAAAGCTATTACTTCTATTGGCAACAAAAGATCTATTTCTCTCTCTCTCTGAGTGAAAGGTAGACTGTATGAAGCTTGTATACAAACAGCAATGCTACATAGTAATGAGAAGTGGACCTGAATGGAAAGGACATGTGAAGACTGGAGAGGAGAGAATCTAGTATGCTCTGTTGGATATGCAATGTCAGTGTGCATAAATGTATTGAGGAGAAAATTAGGCATAAGAGGAATCAGGTGTGGTGTGCAGGAGAGAGAAATGCATTGGTTTGGACATGTGATGCGTATGAATGAGGACAGCTGCATAAAGAAGTGCCAATCATTTAAAGTGGATGGAACTTGTTGAAGCAGGAGACTCAGAAAGATGCAAGAGAAAGTAGTAAAGGATAATCGCAAGATGCTGTGCCTCACAGAAGTGTTGATGCAGAACCAAGATGACTGATTATTCACTGTGCTTGAGAAGGTCCATTCATCTTGGCAAAAATGAAGTCCTAAAAACATCTTGTCTATGTTTGCATGTGCAGGGTACTTTTCCTACACCCATTCTGCACTATTAAGCATTCTCTTCATCTAATCTCCCTCCTCCAAAACCCATCTCTCCATAATACATAGTACTCCCCCACCATCTTTCACTCCTAACTACCTCCTCCTCCACTTCTCAGAACCACTTTCCTCCTTCATTCTCCTTATTCCTTCTCCTTCCCACTCTCTTAGTCCACTTTACATTTTGTAGCCTTATAGGGGCATGGCTTAATGAAGGTGCATGGTTTAGTGGTTACGGTGTTGCACTCACAATTGCAAGGTCATGGGTTTTTCCTGTCACTAGTGCAGGTGACAGGAAAAAAAAAAACACAGTACACAAACGAAAGAAGACTGCCTTTGGAAGAATATTCAGCCACAGTAACTATGCCAAAAGCTTCACACTGGACCTCACTGCAGCTTTTGGATTCTTTGGACCCTGTCAAACCATTCAACCTATGCCAGTATGGTAAAATGGATGTTAGATAATGATGATATATATATATATTTATATATGTGATGATGATGGACTCTCGTATCGTTAGAGACGTATGAGAGTTCGACAATTTCTTATTGAACAACCACACAGATGATTTGTTTGTAGTGATCAAATGTTTGTGTAAACGTAAGGTCACTCACCTCCATCAGATCAACATTACCTGTACAGGTGCAACGGGTGCCACACGTCAGGTGTAGAAATGATCGCAGAGCAACATGAAATGAAGTGCTTTGCTCAAGAACACAACATAACGCCCGGTCTGGGAATCGAACCCATGACCTTGCAATCGTGAGTGCAACACCGTAACCACTAAACCATGCACCTTCATTAAGCCATGCCCCTATAAGGCTACAAAATGTAAACTTATGTAGAGAGAATAATGCTATATAATGTATATTATATATACATACGTATGCATATATATATATATATCTATATATATAGTATAATTCTACATAATATAGAATATATATATATATCCATACATACATATTATATATTACATAAAACTGCATAAGTAGATAATGTGCATATATGTATGTGCATGTATAATATAGAGCTATAGAATGTAGATGATGATGATGATGATGCATGCGCGTGAGAGAGGCTATGACTCCAAAGTGTAGTTAAAAAAAGTTTATTTTATTATGAACACAGGAAAATGATGCATCGCCATAGTAGTAATATTTCTTAGCGTTGTATTAAAAGAAGGAGGAGGAGGAGGAGGAGGAGATTGGTAGATTTCTGATACGTGAATTTGCTTTTAGAGTTAGAAGGATGCAGTAGTTGCTGTTGATGAAGTAGTTGCGGTAGTAGTAGAAGTAGTGTTTGCAATAAGAATCGTCGCAGTCGTCGTTGTGTGTGTGTTAGTGAAGTTAAAAAAAAAAAAGAGAAAATATATATACAAAAAAATATATAAAATGAATCTTTTATTTTTACAAGGTTTGCAAGTAGAATTCTTTCAGTCGACAGAATTTTTATTATTAGCGTGAATTGAGGGATATTGTAATAGAATAGTCTTAATTTATTATCAGCCAAGCAAGCTAAAGACAATGTATATTTAGTAGTTGGTTATTACACAACTTGTTAGAGTGTTACTGAAGAGGTTAGCAGTCGTAGAAAACCAGCAGTAGTAGAAGTAAAAGGTAGTGGTAGTTGCAAGTGCCTTTCTTACTGTTAGTAAGAAATATTGGTAAATACTTTTTTTTTTGCTTTTGTTTTGTATTTTCATATACGCGCAAAGAAGGGGGGGGGGATAGAAATAAAGGGGAGATAGAAAAAAAAATGACATATTTAGAAAAAAAGTATATGTGCAATAAATTTTTACTCGTGATTTAAAAATAGAAAATTTTGTCGTGACTTATATGTAGTAGTTTAAATATATATATTTAGATGATAATAATAATAATAATAGTAAAAGACTAACATAAAATCACGTGTCGGAAAGCTTGTGGGAGTAATTGAGAGAAAATGAGTGGGCGCCCCACACGAGTATTTCGACATGTCTTTAACGTAGGAATTACGCGCGCGCGATTAGGTGTGCGAGAGTGTATGTGTGTACGTATATATTATATATGTTTATATATATATTACACGTGATACCTCAAAAGATGCGTGGGCGTGCTTCGAGGTATGTATTTTTCTTTTTTTTTTTAAATTCGTTTCTTAATATAAAATGAACGTCGCTAAGCGAAGAACTACATGAATGTGTAGGCTGTACTAACATCGTCGCTAGGTGACAGCCGTCTGTTGTGAGGCAGGATTGCCATGAAATCATTTAGGAGAAAGCTTGTAGAAAATGTTGAACAGGTGTAGCTAATCAATGAATGTTTTACTGATAATCTCGGCACTTCGATAACACTAGAGGGGTTTCCGTTTTCTTCTCCCCCCCCCCTCTTTTCCAGACTCAACCCTCAACTAGGAGCAACGAGGATGTTTGTTCTGCCTTTATTAAGTTCTCACTCTAAAATATGTAATAATTTCCGTCCTTCTCTCTCACCTGAGAGTGAACGCTCTCTCTCTCTCTTTCTGCTCAACTCAATATCGAATGTCTTTTGATTGCTTTAATCTCGTTAATAGCTAGAGCAAAGAAAAATAATTAGCTATTTAGAAATGAAAGATAATTAAGGCATCGACTCTGATGAGAAAGGTTTCGATGGAGTTAAAGTTAAATAAATAAAGGTTCCAGGTAAAAGATACAATGCCCGCAATTTTAGGGGGAAGCGGGTTAGCTAGTGCCACCAATTATGGTGATTGAGTGGTTCTTAACTTTCATCAACCCAAGAGGAATGAAATGCAAAGTTGACCCCGGCGAGATTTGAACTGTAATAATTTCAAATTTTTACACAAAGCCAGCAATTTTGGAGGAGGGTGCAGTCGATAAGTACCAGTGTTCAACTGGTACTTATTTTATCGCCCCTGAAAGGATGAAATGCCGAAGCAACATTTTGTCCGACGCACTAACGATTCTGCCTATCTATCAACCTTACTATCTAACATTTGCATATGCCCAGAAGTTTTGAAGGGAGGCTAAATCGATTATATCGATCTCAGTACTTTGGTATTTTATTTGGCCGACCGATGGGATTGCGTTTTGTCCCACATAAGCAATTATGGAAGGATCAGAGGATGGGTGTATAGGTGGTAGGATTCACTATTGTCCGGTTAAGCCTTATTTTATCGACCAGAGATATGGAAGATGAAAGTGACTCGTGTATCCACGAGTATTAATAATGATAGTGGGTTTTTCGGCGGACAACACCTATTTTCAGCGTAACCCTAACCCTACATATCGGATGTGCATATTCTTTACCTTCGCCGATTTTTTCAAGTATATATATATATATATAAAACAAATAAATGAGCATATGCACATATACGTACAGGTATGTGCATACCTACGTCTACCTGTATATATAGGTGCATATCTGGGTACAGGACTGTAATACTTCGACCGTGCGAACCAAAGGAGATGGCGACGTAGACGGAAAAGGCTCCTTTTTACCATGTCGCACGGTCGAACACAAAATAAAGATATATATAACATAGAAGGCTCGTCGTGAGATACGAGCCATGGTGCCAGTAAAAGAACTTAGGACAAACTCAACCGTTAGATATATAATGAGAATAAATTTATTAACATAGTGAAACTGTTTATCTGTGTATGCGTGCATGCGACATATAAAATTAACACAGTAGATAAGTCAGGCCATCGTGTACAAGAGAAGGTATACAACAATCTGAAGTGACGGACAGTCGTATAAACAATAGTGTGTGTACAATATGTGAGAGTACAAGTGTGCGTGTGAATGAGAGGAAACAGAGAACATAGAAAGAGTGTCTGTAACATAGACTACAAGTCTCAAACACTGAGATAGAGAAATACTAGTTCGTATTAGAGTTACACTAGGAGATAGAATGTTCATACGCAGGAAGTTGTGGCCAAGGAGTAGAGCTGTGGATTCACAATATGTGTGTTGAGCGTGGAATGCTGTGGCCGTTTACCTGATACAGAATATTCTAGCTGGTGAGTTCTGACTATTGCTCGTGAGTGGAAACAATAGATACATACAATTAGTGCTCAGGCCGAATTTGTGCCTAAATTCCAACTTTTTAAATGTAGGAATCTGGTAGTTGCCTAAATGAAGATTGTCTAAAGGTATAGGAAAGTGGGTTATACATCTTTAGACGTATACCTGACTTTCCTACTATAAACTTAGAATATAACGGAACGCTGAACTCCAGACTATCAACTTAAACAACACTTTATTCAGGTGGTAAATATATACATCTTTAGTTCTTGTTGTTACAGCTTCTGTTGTGTATGAGCATAGCTGTTGAGACGTTGTTCTGTAGCTGTAAGCGAGCTGTCGAGTGTAAGTCCGAAAGATGTAGAGAGACAGCTTAACACGTAAAGAGACTGTCTCCAGGTTGGAGTATTAGAGACACTCTTGACACGTCCGTGCTCATGGTCGGCCGACCGTAAAAGAGAGAGATTAAAGCGGGAACGCTTGCTTGTTTAATTCCACGCATGCGTGAGACTACGCATGCGCACGGCGTTACTACAAAGGTAACGTCGACGAAGTTGGTAAATGCACAAGAGAACAAAAGGATAGACAAGCAAACAGCAGGTATCGGGTCACATTATGACGTATACAATGTGTAGAAAAGAAAAAATGCATAAAATATAATCGGCAGAAGCTCAGCATGATTATTAGGAACTTCCACAATGGGAAGTTCCGAATAATTGCGATGTAAACAGGCGATGAATCACACGCACGTTTTGCGTGCGTGAAACTGAATAACGATCGAGTGAGTCGCTACCTATTATCAAATAAACTTACAAAATCTATATAATTTTCTTTCATTATACACACACACACACACATATATATATATATATATATATAATATATATATATATATATATATATATACATGCACGGTGTGTATGTGGATTAAGGTTTACACAGCGGCAGCTGCTGTTCAAAGGATTATTTGGAATCACAGACGAATGGAACCGCGAAACTCGGAGTAACTGTAGACCAGTGGTTTTCAACCAAGGTCGATACAAGATTTTGGAGTCTCCACTAGCAAACTAGAGAACTGGGGAGCCACCGAAGTATTTTAAGGGTCCACAAATAAAATTTTGCTTCAGTTGTATTTAGTGCAAGAAACAACTAAGTTTCTTCCTCTCGCATCTTACGTAGTTCAATATGTTTCTAACCGCTGAAACATGTTCTAGAGAGCTGTTGCAAACCGACGCAAGTGAAAGTGTACAAAACAAAATACGAATTCTGAAAGAAGTCTCTATAAAACTAGTTTTTAAACATCGACTGGTTATGGGGGGATCTACCAGAATAAAATAGTAATCCAAGAGGTTCGTAGATAAAAAAAAAATGGTTGAGAACCACTGCTAAAGACAGACGTTGGATGTACAGAATCATCAGAACATCGGGCAAAAATGAATTTACTTGTGGCTCTTTTACGTTCAAATCCCTTTGAGATCAACTCCATCTATCAAATAAATTATCGGTCAAATACTTAAGTCGATTTATAATCCTACAATATATCCTAAATATGAATGAGATTATAATAGGTAAGCTCCAGTTTCTATAGACATTGCATTAAATGCCTTTTCTCTCCATCTGTAAACTGAAACATTCATCAATGCAACACATACCACTCCTAACTCGTCATGGACTATGCTGTATAAAATAAGGCTTGTAGTTAAGGTATAAGGTATCCTTGTAAAAGTAAATTACAACAGCTAAAAGTACAACTTCAAAGTCAAAGAAACGTGTAAAACTTTAATATGAGGATGGTCATATCTGTGTCTGTATGTAATATAAGGGAAATATCCACAATAGATATTGCCATGCTGCAATCATGTAACCATGTGTTCATCATATACAAAGCTAATGTTTAAATGAATTTCTCGTTTTCATTTTCCTTTCTTCTCTAAAAGTAGAAATCAGATATTAAATTGTTCATCAATGTCAACAGTGGATGCGTGAATGAATTACGTGTGTGTGTGTGTATGTGTTACCGTTTCACTATGTTTAGAGAGAAGGTAATACATGCATTAATATCTTATTATTACCTGGGGGCAACAGGCACATCAAATAATGTTGTATAGCCCAGGTCAGGCCAGATCAAAATCAAGCAGACCTATTGATCGAAGGCGTTCTTTTAGCGAAGACTATCCCATATTCTTTTTTCAGACACAGTACAAAATTTGGCTGTTGTCTCTAGTGGATCAATAGACCACTTAGTACCAGGGCTGAAATAGGCAAATAAATGCATAGTGGTCGCATCTGTGCTGAGAAACTTAAATCATTCTTTTCGTCTTTAAGCTTATGATTTCAAATATGATGAATATGGAAGAGAAGCTGCCCGCGGCCCACCCCTGTACAGCATCTATTGTTGATTTATCTGAAATAAGGTTTCAGCATTAGGAAAAAGAAACTCAAGTACTTTCACCGAGAACGAGAAAGGTCGAGATGACCTTTTTTCCGTAATTACAGCTCTAAGTTTTCTGTAATATAACCCTAAGTTTTGCGTACAAAATACACATTCATATTGACAGGTAGAGACATGGTCTGTGAAAACTCCATTATATATATTTCTCTCTCTTTGTGTATGTGTGTTATATACATGCATACTTATATATATACATATACACATGCACACATACGTGTGTGTGTGTATATATATATATATATATATATATATATATATATACACACATATACACACATACACATATATATATACACACACACACACATTTATCACCATTTAAAAGTGGATGTTGTGTCAACAATACACACACGTGCATGTGTGTATGTATATATATATATATATATATATATATATATATATATATACGTACACAACAATACATACACATGTGTGTGTGTGAAAAGATCGATAATGGATATTGAAACGAAATACTGGCACATTGCTTACACAAGGTAAATTGTTCTTTCAAGCTACAAACATTCGACACTCAAGTCTCTATAAATTATCTTTAGCATTTGAAAAGAGCTATCGAGTCTTACAATTAATGGGACATGTGTTTCTTAGCTCCCGGTCAGTTCTGATCCAGAAAAAACTATGGTTAAAATATCTTCTCTGTAAACCGTAGTTCTCAACTATTTTTTGCCTATGGACTCCTTTAATTCCTATTTCACTCAACTAATCTCCTTGTTAATTATATTTTCAAAATCAAATATTATAATTGTATATAAAAAATATTAATTAAATATTATAATTGTATTTTGAAAATTAAAATATTTTGTGTATTGTAGACGTATAACCAATTCCTTTAACAAAATATCATAGGACCCCACCCCGGGGTCATATGGACTCCAGCTGGAGTTCATTATCTAATGTGGTCGATCTTTTAAAGATAGTGTTTGATTTAGATGTTATTTCTAGCAGGTCAAGTTTCTTTTGCTTGAGATCGAACCAGCTAAATGTAGACTACGTGGCCGAAAGACAGGCTTGAAATAAGAGCCAAGTTTCTATCAAATTACATTACACACAAATAGGACATATTTGTATCATCTAATTGAACATTAACCTCTGAAAAACAAACACTGGATGGTCTCGCCTGGAACACCGCTGACCAGAGATCTGCTGATTCAGTGCTAAGCCGAAGCGAAACAACAAAGACGGAATATAATTTATTCTAATCCGACATACACTATTTGTATAAAAGGTGGAATAGTTACAAGAATGCCTTACAATGACGACTGGATTAATCTTTGAAAGCTACACGAGATATTGTAGACTTAGATACACTATGTTTGAATAATGGAATAGTCGTATTAGAAATAGCTTTGATCAATAATCTACTGGATCAAAGATGACCTGGGGCAAAAAAAAAAAAAACCTCGTTGATTTTATAAAGGCTGGACAGATGCAAGTATTTTATACACACTCACACACGTGTGTGTGTGTGTAAATGTGAGTTTGGAGGGATATATTATCTGGATGGATACTGTATTAGCTCTCAGTTAAGTTCCAGTTAACGGCTAACCACAACGATCAATATCTAACGTCTGTGACTACAATTAATTGTTAATCACACCGTGAATTCTCCCGATGGGTAATTCCGTGTGCTCTTCACTGGACGGTAAAAATTCTCTGATGTATATATTAATTATATATATTGCTCTGCGAATATAACTCACTTGAAATTTCGGTTGCTATGTACATCTCATTCAAAATAAAACATCCTTATTTACTGATTAATGTGAACATGCAGATGTGCTTCACGAATACAGATTATAAC